>NW_009618260.1:12673-12885 GCF_000690535.1 Cariama cristata | reverse complement strand
CTCGCCTGAGCGCCCCGCTTTGTTCTCCCTCTCAGGCTTGCCCCCTGCTTCAGGACAGGTTTATCTCCCTTCTGGCTTCGGCCATGCTTCGGCCCCTCCGCCAGCGTTTGTGTGGCCGTCAGCTTTCCCTCCTCCCTCCTTCCCCCGGTTTGTCCTTCCGCGGCGGGTCGTGCTGCTGGGCTGCGTGAGGGCTCGGTGCTGGCCGGAGGGTG
>NW_009618260.1:9727-12565 GCF_000690535.1 Cariama cristata | reverse complement strand
CTCCTCTTACAGGTTCCCCTCGGCTGGATAACCGTATTCCCGGGCTGTGATGTCCTTGGACGGTGAGGAAGCAGTGAAGGAAACAAGGGTTTTCTAGTTTCCTTCCTGATTTGCAGTGGCCTTCCTGTCATAAACTATGACTGCAGTGACTCTGCAGGATTGATGTCTGTCTTACACTATAATGACATAACTTTCAAAGAGGCAAAGCGTGCTTACGATGATGTGACGGAACTTAGGAGGAAGAAAAAATGTTTTGTTTAATTCATATTCAAGCAAAGGCAGGATCCTTAATAACGTTAGGTTAAATGATCTTCTGGCACTAACAAGTTTGCATAAAAAAATAACGGGCAAATCATTTGTTTTAATTTTAGGAGATTATAATATATGAAACTTCCAGACAGCGAGAGTTGTGGAATAATGCTTCCTTCTTACAGTATGATAAAATTGCTTTCGTATGTAACATCTGATGATATTTTAACTACAATTTAAATCTTCCATTAAATTTATTTTTGTAAATATTTGTAACATACTATTATCTCTACCTTATTTCTGTAGCTCTGTTAATAATTCATAATTAATAAACTTTCTTTTCAGTTTCCTAATCTAACATGGTAGCATCCTGTAAATTCTCTTTTATGTATCTTGTCACTAAAAGGTACTGACAGCTAGAATGGAGTGTATTTTCTGTGTTTGTGTGTCACAAAGCAAAGCAGAGAGAATTTTTGTTCTGTCCTATGACATGATGTTGAGTTTCCTTAGTGCAGTTTAGATCAGGTTAACAACTGGGTTTTTTCTTGTTCTTGTTGGGGTTTTCTTGTTGTTGTTTTGCTCCCTCAGTGGGTGAATTGGGCAAGGGCAATTTTTCAATGTGAAAAGTGAGCTTTGTAGGAATTGTGACTTTTTTTTAATAGAACCTTCAGAATATGAACATGCTGAACATAATAGCTGAGCATGCGATTTGTTCTAATTGTAGTGTTTATTTTGGAGCAAAAGTCATGAATTGCTGTTTCACTCTCATGAGAGTATCAAAGAAAGGAGACAATATGAAGATGATAATGCATTGTAAGTAGCATCTTGTTCTAGTGTCACAAGTGGAGCGATTGGAGTTTTAGATCAAATGTGGACATTTATTGCTACCTTTGTTCCCATTTTGAATGCTGGAGATACCCATGTGTATACAGCCTAAATTATTCTGGCCTCTTTTTGTTATTTTATGTGTTAGAATGTATAATTGTTTAATAATTCATTTCAGGTACTTGAGAACTCCAGAGAATTAAGCAATTATGCTGGAATTCCTTTGGTCTAGTAAATAGGCCTTTTTCATAAAGCTTTTACAGCTGGAAATAAAGCTATTTCTTTTTTTTTTTTTTTTTGGTACCTTTTACAAGAATAGTTAAGGGCACTAGTTCTTGCGTCTTGCCCAGACTGTAAGTAGGATAAATGCATGCTGTCAGCTTAAATTGTCAGCTGTTTAGTCAACATATCTGAAGACTAGTAAGTGTCAAAAATAGCCATTAAATTGTTTCCAGTAGCTGTCAAAAATCTGTGGGGTTCAGTCATTCAAATTAATGTGTTTTGTCCTGGTACAAGTTTACTGCTAAAATGTACTTGATATGGTATTTGTTACTTGACAACTCTTTCACCTGTGATTGAAAACTTGTACCGTTAGATGGGCTAGGTTTCCTCAACTGAGCATTATTAATACTCTTATACATTTTCCTTTATGATTGTCAACTTTACAAAAAATTATTTATATTACCATTTGCCTATATAATTTAAAAGATTAATTTTGGATTGCTCAGGACTAAATGGGTACTTTGCTTATGTAAAACAGGGCCTAGACTAGAGGCCTAGACAAGAAGACTTAAAACTTATTCCACTGAACTTGGTCTCTTCAGTAATATTGAAGAAACAAGAGGCTACCATGACATAAATAATCCAGTTAAATTTCTGGATACCTTCTACTTAACAATAAAATACTTTGCAGTGCAGACCACTGTGGTGCTATGGTTAACTACTGTCTGTCATAACCCTTACTATGCCAAGATAAACTGACAGGTAAATCTAGAAATAATAAAAGATGTAGAAGAAAAGAACTTACCTGTAACGGTTCCTCCAGTGTTGTTTTTCTAAAATCTTCAACTGGATCAGCTTCCTGGGAAAGAGCATGAATCTGAGGCTCAGTCTGTGGTGTTGTTTTACAACTGAAATGTACTTTTGGTGAACACCTTGCACATACCCATATTCAGTTTGAATTCTGCAGGTTTCTTGAAATAAAACCAGACAAGTTAAATTCTTCCTCTCTCACCACTGGTAGAAGCCCTTTTTTGTTACCGTTCTATGGGAATTGTGCTTGTGTGGATGCTGCCCTGTGTGTACATGTATGACCAGTTCTGCAGTGGCAATCTCTCCACCACTACAGCTGTCGCTTTGTTAGTTGGCTCCCCCGTGCCCTCCCCTTTTAGGTCTCTCTAATGACACCCCCCTTCCTTTTAGTTCTCTTTAAAATGTTCAGTGAAAATCCCTCTCTTCTCAGTAGCCTACATTCATCATCTTGCAGGTATGGCTCTCTGTAAAACTAGCTAAAATTAGCTTAACGTTGTCACCTCAGAAGGAAGTTTTGGAGTCCCAGTGGCTTTGGAGAGAGTGATGCAAACACAGCTGTGAAATTTCACAAGAGACTAGAGGTACTAGTTAGGACTTTGCAAGGGAGTATTTGTCATAGCCTAGTGTTCAACTGGAATGAAAAAATTGTGGCAATCTTATCGGGAAATGAGAAGCTAAGAAGATATCTCATGCTCTGTCATAACTGTCATTCTTATGAGCAAGGGTCCTGCT
>NW_009618260.1:4004-9710 GCF_000690535.1 Cariama cristata | reverse complement strand
TTAAAGAAAAAATAAAGAAAAGTGTCCCAGACGGAATGAAGCTGAGATTTTTAATTTTTTTTTTTTTAAGAAGCTGATACAGAGATGTAGAAATGTTTTGAGGCCCAGATGGACTCAGTTGAAGCTGAGATTTTTAATTTTTTTTTTTTAAGTAGCTGATACAGAGATGTAGAAACGTTTTGAGGCCCAGATGGACTCAGCGGGAGGAGGGAAACTTCAGCAAGTATAACATACTGTCCCCATTGATATCTGGTTTCTTTAATTTTCTTCACAACCCTTGCCAAGTCATTTCCCCTCTCAAAATCTTGAATCTTGGCTGACTGCCCACAGGGAAGGAACAAAGAATTTCTGTTTTTAAATAGTTGGTTATTTTAAAAGCATTCATTGGCAGTAGTAGGCACAATAAAGGGGGGAGGTGCTGAAAAAAAGCCAGGATACTTTAAGGTACCAAAAGGTACTTAAGCAGATTTCTTAGACATAATGCAAAATAAGAACAATTGTTGGCAGAAAGTGTAAAATAAAAACAATGCAAATAGGATTACATGCATTCAAAATAGAAACAAGTCACCAGTATTTCTAAAATATTGACATACAAAAGGTAATGTAATGTTTGGGCACTCAGATAATTTTATACTAGAGCCACTGTAAACTTGATGTGTGGGTTTTCAAGTCTAAAGCGGTATGGTTTTGCTTTCAACTCAAAGTCCAGCTATAAAACAAATCACTTGTGTGTTGTTCTTAGAAGCCTGTAGGAGGTAAAACAGTTCCTGGTTTAAGGTATGTTTGAGGTAGTCCCAGCAGCTCATCAGCAGTGAGAGTATCTGTCTGCTTGGTGAGCTGTGACTTTTGTTGGCCCAAATACCCTTTGGCTGCATTGAGAGACAGGGGCTGGTGGGAGCAAACAAAGAGATTTTCTTCTTTCTTTGTTGCAGCACAGTAGAAGAATAGGTATTCTTGGTAGTTCCTTACCCATCTTTGCTGTTCTCTTAAGCTTCATGTCTCTCTATGATTTCACTTGGAATATTGATTAAAGGTATTCCCCAAAAGACAGGTAGCAATAAGCAAAGAGATAATTGACTTTTTTTTTTTTCTCTCCCCAGCATTCCTTGGCAATTGCAAGTCTAGGGCATGCAGAGACAGGGAATGAAGGAACATATGCTGTGGGAGAAGGTATAAAGATAGAATGTCCCGGAAAAGACACCAAGCACTAGGCAGGCTCCTTTGGCAGTGCATTCCAAAAGTGGTACAGAACTGCTAAAACCTGCAGTCCAGCAGCTGTCATACTGATAGGGCAGCCTTTTTTTTTTTTGCCAGAAGTATGCCTTCTTACCTGTTCTTAAGATGGCAGTGTGTTGTATAGTGCTGTTCTTTTCACTTGAGCCTAGCAGATATTAATATAAATTCTCTCTTCTATTGACTGATCTATGGTGCAGTCTTGAAAGACCCTCAGGTCTCATCAGCACACAGGTGTAGCATTTTGATGGGCTCTGTTGTGTCAGACATTGCTGAGATTTTGTCAATAGCGTATCCTTCTCTTTTCCCTCTCTGCTGCTGACATGTTTCTGTTGACCAAATTTTACAGCAACAATAACAGGAATACTTAACATGCTGAGAGTTTATCTTGTCAAAAGACAACTCAAACACGGTTTCAGTTGTCTGGGGACACACATTGCTGTTAATTGTTTCCTTCCGAGTAGAATATTCTGCTCTTTTATGGCGCTATGCAGCTATCTGAGTGAACCTGATTAATCAACCTGGGAACCAAAGGGCAGGGTTCATCTGCAAAAATCACCAGTATGGATGTGCCAGTACAGGAAAATGATTTTATTGATGAAAAGATTTTCAAGAACTGATGTGCTAATATTCTGCTCTTTTATGGCGCTATGCAGCTATCTGAGGGAACCTGATTAATCAACCTGGGAACCAAAGGGCAGGGTTCATCTGCAAAAATCACCAGTATGGATGTGCCAGTACAGGAAAATGATTTTATTGGCATCTTTTCAAGAATTGATGTGCTCTTAAAAATATGAGGAATGTGATTCTTCCTTGGGCACCAGTTTTAAATAGGAATGATGTGGGTAAGAGGATTTGTTAAAGGCAGATTGTGTTACGTGTAGGAAGGGAGCACTGAAGTTTCTGCGTATTGCCAGGAATCATGGTCCCGTGCAACAGGATATACTTAACGTCTTTGGGCACCTGTTTGTCAGCTGCACCTCATGCAGATTTTTCTTCTACTGCCAAACCCATAGGCATCTAAGACTGCAAATTACCAGAATGCAAACATAATTTTTGGTGTTCCAAAAAGCCTCATCACATAGCTCCTGGGCTTCTAGCTGCTTATTTCATTGTCCCTCTCTTCAAAGATTAATTGGTCAGTGAACACGGTCTGTGCTTTTTTTTGTGTCAGTCATTCTTCAGACTTCCCATTTTCATTGCTGCACAGTGACTGTGCCGATAGGTTTCCAAATAACGTAGAACTAGCCTGTCTGCTCTCAGAATGATCAGCATGATGTCTGTCAGCTGAGTGACCATGATGCTCAAAGTTTTCTGTTGGAAAATCAGAAAACAAAGGATTTTGGAGGTCACAGAGGTAAATGGGCCGGGGGAGCATACTCTAAATAGATGCAAAAAAGAAAACTAATAGGATAGAGCTGATAGAACTGTGGAAATATTTCCTGGTATTCTGTAATGCCGGTGATTTTTGTTCTCCTGAAATGTCCGTTGGCTATTGCAGTCAGGTGTCACCATGCCTGTTTACAGCACAGCTTATTGTTTACTAATAGAGTATTTTCACTGTACTGAGAGATGTTTGCTGCCATGAATTTAATAGAAATTTCTCATATAGACATAATTTTAGTGTGTTAATTTTAAATCCTTAATAATTTCATAAACTTGTTACATTCCCACTGCGACTGTAATAAATTCGAATTTTGTACTGTACAATTATTTTATAGTAATTCTTAATGTCAGCTTTTATTTGTACTGTCCTAATTTCTGTCTGCTGTCTGTTCTAAGATTTTTGATTTTTTTTTTTTTCTCCCCCCTTCCTCTGTCTGTAGTTGGGTGCAGGTCTCCTATGACTATATCTGGCTTTTTTTTTTCTTTTTTTTATCTCTGTCTTGATAAATCGCTTCTTGTGTTCATACAGTTAATAATAATAATAATAATTGGTTGCAAAGCCAGACTTGCTTTTGAATTCACTGTGTCATCTTGTTGATCATAATTTGGCAGGGACGAACAGATAAGTATTATGGTAGTAAGTAATAGGTTGAGTAAAATTCCCATTTATCAAGGCTACTTTCTTAATATATTAGTTCAGTAGAGACCTATATAGGTCTCTAGGGTATCACTGAGGAACTGCTGCCTCAGTATTTGGCATTCCATCTTTCAAAATGTGTAACCAAAGAGGTGACTATATTGGACTGTATGTTAACAATACTATTTCCAGTGCTTGGCTTTACCCTTAAAGTCTTTTGAATCCTTGAATGGAATAGGATTCTCAAGCTTCAGTTTTCTCTGTTCTTGACTTCTTGTTGACTCTGTTTTGTTAGTTTTTTGCTAAAGCTGCTTACTAATAACTACCAAAAATACCTGATAGGCCTGCTGCTTTCTTTTTCTCTTACGAATAATCATCATCTTCTGTCCTGTACTTTTTTTCAAAACTAGAAGGTACACACCATCTTGCAGCACAGTTTTAAATTTGCCCTGCTGATGCCGATAACCACTTCTCATGGTTTAGGAAGGCTGAGATCTCTCAAACAGACTAGAAAAATGCTGATGAATATGTACCAGTCTTTCATGAGCTCACTAGCAGAACTGACAGTGCTGTAAGGTGCGTTGTAACCTTTTAAGGATTTGGGTATGCCTTGTTTTCATGATACCCTGAGATTGTTTCAGAGGGCGTACGAGGCATTCCTTTGCCTTACAGACTGTTGCATTTTTTGTGTTGTATATGAATATAATCTCTGGATTTTGCTGGGAATAAGTAAAGCAGAATCTGAGGAAGACTTTGCAACAAAATTCAAGTATGATGTCTTGTAAGTATGGGCTGGTTTCCATGGAGAAGGGTCAATATTCAAACTGAAGTCTGATGGTACTGTTTAGTTAAGTAGCATCAGAGATACTAGCTAGAGCTTTACTTTGTTACAGAACATATAATGGATTTTCTGTTGCCTTTTCTTTGGCCCTTGTTCCTTTTATTTCATGCACTCTAAAATTTATGTATGACTGATGTTGGAACACAGCTCGGAAGGTATAGACATGATTTTATTTTGGAGAGGATGAGCGCCTTAGTTCATTGCTTTCATTTCCAGATGTATGTCAGTGTGTGTTGTGGTACTGCTGGATGATGTTAAATCCACATTGGCAGGCTTTGGCAATGCATTTCTTAGACAACCAGCAGTGGCAACAGTGAAGAAAACCAAATTCTTTATATGTCTGTGAAAGGCAAACCTAGTCTCATATCCTCTGTTCAGGAATTACTTGTAGTTCCAAGTTCTAATGTTCCCCCTGGCTTGGGCTTGTCATTTTCAGAATAATTTAGATATGCATGTTAATTTTGAAGAACTTTGGAAAATTGCCACTTGGATCAGTCACTTCAGGCTGCCTATTGAAAGGATTATCTGGAAGATACTTGCTTCTTCACAGATCTTGGATTGCCATTTTGCCTGCACAGTCGGGTTTCGGAGTTTTGTTTGATTTGAGTTTGGTTGGGTTTTTGTGCTTGTTTTTGGGGTTTTGGGGGGTTGTTTGTTTTGGGTTTTGTTTTTTCTTTTCCCTCCTCAGATTTTAAAATTTTGTCCTAGCTGTACTCCTTCATCTTAACGGTCATCTTCCTTTTGTCTTAGTCTCTATGATTAGGGATGGTAGGAATTCCAACAAGACCTAGCTCTGATGCGCCCTTTTTTCCTGTTGCTCTCTGCAGTGCTTTGTCCTCCTTTGCCATTAAAACCCATCAGCAGCAGTTGGGAGAGTGGTGAGCCTGGTTCCTACCCAGGCTGTCAGCATGAAGAAGGAAGTCTCAGTTTTGTTTTTCCTCTGCTCAGGGAGTGGTAGGTAAGGAGGAGTTGAGAAAATGAGGGAGAAGAAAGATCACAAGTGACAGTGTTCCATCTTTCATGTATGCTGTTATCCTATGGGATATTACCTCTGAATTCCTGAAAACAAAGGTCCATTGTGAGGATGAGTTTTGTTTAAACTATAATGTTCATGTGGAGAAGTGATGACCTTTCAGGGCAACAAGAGGTAGAAGAATATTCCAATCCATCCGTCTTACTTACTATGCTATTTTCTTCCTAATATGTACACCTGCTGCTCTGATACCCTTTTTTCCTACTTCCAAATCATGTGGATATAAGCTTGCCTTTCATTTATTTGTTTATTTTTTTTTTTTTAAAAAAAATCTTGGAAGGGTCTGGCCCGGAGAGTTTTACAGGTCACTAGCAGTGCATGCTTCATGAAGAAAGAGGAGACCAAATCTCCAGAATATTGAAATTACACTGGAATTCGTTAAGGGGGAATGGCCTCTAAAAATGTGTAGGAAAAGTCACAAGTCCAAATAGTTCCCTTCATTTTGGTATGCCTTACTCCCAGTTTCTTTGCCCAGTGACAGTATTTGGGTGTTAATGCCATTTGCCCAGCAGGTTAAGTCCTTGATTTCCGTTAGTTTCAGTAGTCAGCGTGTGCACTGTGAATCGAATATACATG
>NW_009618260.1:0-3973 GCF_000690535.1 Cariama cristata | reverse complement strand
GCGGGAGTTTATTCAGTCTGCTCCTCTTGGCTCAGACTCTTATCCTGGCTTGTGGTCTTATTTACAGCATGATGGCAGAGTTACTTTTACTCCAAAGCTCTGTACTGATACTGTCTAAATGCTTCAGGATGTGATATGGCTGGAGATCTGTGGAGAGCTGAACTTAATTTAAATTCTGCAAGACTGACCTGTTGTTTTCAGACAATTTTTTTTTTTTTAAAATATAAAATGTAGACGTTTGGGAATGGGGGTTGAAACTTGTGGTCTCTCCTTCAGAGATACTATTTGGTCTTCTGAGCCATCATGTGAATACTCTACTCCTGGACCTCATATGTAAATGTTTTCTGTCATATTTGATACTATTCAGGGATTATGTAGATGCATAATGATGTAGGTGAAGTTTATGCTTTAAAGTCTGAGTGCAGAGCGTGGATTTGGCAAAGAGCTAGGGAAAAGAAGTTTTGGTTAGCTCATGTTTAGGGAGGATCTGTTTCAGGAAATATTTAACCACACAATTCCAAATACTAGTGCTGATACTGTAGAATATAAGTTTTTATTGTTTTCTTTCTTATGTACTTAAGACAAATTTGTGTTTTAAAAGCAGTTTTTTTAGGGGATAAGCACATTCTTTGAACAAAGTACCTTCTGCTGAATTTACAGTGGAATTTCAAATTATTGCATGTTGGTTATCTGTCCGTGTGCATGGTCATATCCCACAGTGAAGGTGAAATAAGCCATTCCTCATTCAGTGACTTGTGATTGCTACTTGCATTAGTACACCCAACAGTAAAAGTAAGGTTTTATGTACTGGCAGTTACTATATGGCTTTTTACACACAATAACCTGTTACTTTACAGCAACTTTGGTGTCCAAGTCCTAATATTGCCCCTGCCCTTGGGGGGCAAAAGATCATTTTCAGAATAACTTAGATATGTGTATTAATTTTAGAGGACTTCAAAAATTTGCCACTTGAATCAGTCACATTGGCTGCCTATCGAGAGGATTATCTGAAGAGTGAAGGTGAAGGGTAAGCGACAAGCACAACTTGGAACCCTGCTGGCAATGACGCCTGTGTTGGCAGCAGACCATGGTGTGTCGGCATAAGGCCAGTTGAACTGGTCAGCAGAGACGATGAAAAATACCATGGAGGCGGAGTTAAGTTTAGATGAGTGCTCAGCAGGATAAGAAATTCAGTCTTGATATTCTGATAAAAACAGAGACCTAAGTACCACTACTGAAAGTCTGGTGGGGAACTCTGTTAAATACGTAACTTCAGTCTGGAAAGCACTTGTGTCAGGTAATATGTGGGGAAGAACAGGGAATAACAGGGAAAATGTAACTATTATGTAAAATGAGTAGCTTTATCCAGGCTATGTTAAATAATAGAAACTCCCACTCAAAAAAGTATTGAATAATTGGAGATGTTTCAGAGGTGGCTGAAAAATGAGAAATATGTGGTATACACGTGTAAAGAGACTGAAAAGATTGGATTTGTTTGAGGGGGAAAAATGAATAAGAGAATGATACATATGTAAATATATGTGTGCATACATATATGATAAATCTGGAACATCTGCTGTCACTGTCTTGTAACACAAGAAGAGGGACACATTTCAGTGAGATTCTTGCGAAGTTTTTGTTTAAAAGTATGTTGGAATTGGTTATTGGACATTCAAATGTATGCATTTACAATAAAATGGAAATGGATTCTATGTTCTTCCCTAACAATTGCTTCAAGTTAGGTTTAAAAAAAAGCATTTGACTTGAAGTCCTTAACTTCAACTACTCCCTGCGCAAATGAAGGTCTCTTTAGTCCTGTACTTTGCTTTGTTTATTCTTATTCTTTTTTTCCCCAATACAGAGCTCCCTGAAGATGTCTGACTTATATTGCTTTAAACTATCTGGACATTTGCTGTTTAACTGCTGAAGCTTCTCTACCATTTGTTTTTCTCCTGAAGCCTTAGTCTTTTGAGGGATCGGAACTGGCTGCTATGGTAAGACATTTTTTAAGTGATAATAAAATGCTAAAAGTGGGGTGCAATGTGCCAGTTCATTTTGGTTTTATTTCTTTATTTATTAGCAAGACACCAAAACAACACCAAAAAAAAAAAATCTTAATGCTGTACAAAACCAGAAGAGAATGATGCCCAACTTCGAACTAACTAACCAACTAATAAACTGTTCTGCATTTTATCTGTTTATACTTGCCGTATGCTTCTAAGTGGGGAACAACAATCAAGTGAATAATTTCACAAGAACTTTTTCTTGTGTGTAGACGTATAGGTATAACTCATCAAAATGTTGTGTGTAAGTGTTTTACAAGTCTCTTCTAGATCCTGCATTTTGTTTGAAATGCCTTTGGGTTTAGTCTCATTTCAAATTATGGTATTTAAAGTACTTAAGGTAATTTGTAGAAGCACAGAAGTTTTGGTTTTTGAAGAATAAAAATTGGTAATAACAAGCACAGGAAACCTTGTAAAAATAGATGGGACAGATAGATGACTGCAGCTCTAAGCAGATACAAATCCAGAACTGTTTGCTAGATTATGCAATAATACTGCATTTGGAAATTGATATTTGTCCTTGATCTCAACAACTGTAGCAGTTTTGAATAACCAAGTGATATTTTACAAATTTCAGGAATTAAGACCAAGTAAAACATGAGAAGATGTATTCAAGATGATCCAGCCCGAAGATTTTTCACTTCATAGGAATCTTATTTTTGTTTAATATGTAATATAATTTGACAAAGCCAAGTTCAATTACTTACCTTGAAATTAAGGCGCACCTGTGGCCTTCATCAGAAATGTTTCTAACATTTTCAAGAAAAAATATGTCCCAGAAACTGAGTATGTTTTTACTAGTTTTTGGAATCATTTGGGGTTTGATGTTGCTACGCTACACTTTTCAGTATCCAAGACGCCAAAGCAGTGCCGAGTTGCGTGGACAGATATTAGATCTAAGTAAAAGATATGTCAAAGCACTGGCAGAAGAAAATAAAAATTTAATGAATGGTGGCGGTGGAGCCTCTATGGCAGGATATGGTAAGAGAAAAAAACCACCATACTAGTTATCCAATACGTTTTTTTTTTTTTCCTGAAAACTGTAAAATTAAAAGTTTTTTTTCTTTTTTAAGGTAATATATACTGCTCTTTAAGAGAGAAAATCTCTAACTGATTTGATTTTAGTTTATTCACTGCAGTTGAAGATTAAGATGTGGTGCAAAATCAAGCTTGAGACATGAGATTTTTGTTATCCAGGAATTTTTTAGATGTCTCCAGGTATATGACTACTGTTACTTACAGGATTAACAGTAACACTGTGCTCTTTCTGAACCTTAAGCTATTGAGGAATAAGCAGATGCTTGACACAGGGATGAAGTTTTAGATTAAGTCACTTCAACATTCCAGATTCTTCTTGTGCCTCATTGCTAACTTTCTCCTTTTATTTCTTTATTTTTCTTCTCTTTAAGTAGTAGAAAAAGCAGTGGAAAGCAACATGCTAGTTGAGTCTGCAGTCTTGAGACTGCAAGGCAATTATGAATTTAGCAGAATCTCCCCTTGCTTTAGAAGTAGCCATTAGAGATAAGGTCCCTTGTGTGTAGGGCTTTGATACTTGCTGTATTGTATCTCTCCGATTTACCTGTTACCTTGATGAATATGTGGCCAGTATTCACTGTCTTGAAATACAGAAAAGATAGTTTTGAGACTATAATTTTGAGATCTTTTTAGCAAAGCTATAAAAATGTCTTAATAATTTTAACTCTTTGGTCCCTCATAGCTTCTCTTGAGGGAAGGCTGCAATGAGCTGTAGTTAATCCCTTAGGGATTAGGTTTGAAGAAAATACCCGTGTTCTGTCATAAAGGAAAAAATGTATCTGTGAAAATAAGGGTAGTACAAGGCTTAAAAAGAAATATTAGAATTTCTTTTAAAATTTTAGTTTTAATTAATTTAAACTTAATTTTAAAATAAT
>NW_009618259.1:16437-19546 GCF_000690535.1 Cariama cristata | reverse complement strand
ATTTTAATATATTTTATGTGTGTCCTGAATTTAATTTTGCCCAAAAGTGCTCCTAGGGGATTTGCATAGTTATCTTAATAGTCCTAATTTTAAATCCATTTAAACGTATTTATACACCTTTAGACCAAACTCATTCAGGCATTTATACCACAGTAATGAATTGTATGACAGGAATGTATACACAGAAAGAAATCCTGTCCTTTTGTAGAACATATATTAGCACTGATTTATAAATTCAATAGTTAAGTTCATTGGCATGCATAGAGTCAAGGGGCCTTTGTCAAACCACGACATTCGACAATAATTATTTGAGAAGATGCACATTGAGAAAGTCTTTCCTATTTTAATGTCAGGAAATTAGAAATATTATCATGAATTCTAATTTTTCACATCTTTCATCAAAGTCTTTCAAAAATGTCAGTATCGAAACTTGTGATTTCAAAGTGCCTACTGCAATTTGCCTTACTGTGGTAATTACAAGGAAGTTCCCACAGCATAACACCAAAACAACCCTGGCAGACTCTTCTTATTCCTGATTGTCAATACATTTCAGCATCCGAAGGAAAAAATGGTGCATTTCACAGGCATAATGAGTATGATGGTCACAGTAAACATTACATAAAGTATTTACATTTCACGCTTTCTCTGAACTGGGAGCTCCCTAAAGTCTGGGGTAGCCTGAATATGTTGAAATGAATTATTTATTTTCAAACTATTCTTCTTCTTTGTTTTTTTATTCCAAAACTATTTGCTGAATTTGACCCACATTGTGAAAAGGTTACACTCCACTGCCTCTGCTTTTCTTGCTGCCGTGACTCCCAGCTGCAAGAGCTCACTCAGATCCAAGCGTTTAATCTCTTCATTGCTTATTCAGATTCCATCCCAGCCCCAAGAAATCGGGAGCCGTTCCCGTCCCAGGGATGTTTGATGGCTACGAATAATACTGAATTAATGCAGAATAATAATTAGCATTCCACCCCCAGTATAGTGATTTTTCTAGATTCATGGTACTCCAGCTGAGCTGCTGGTGCAGAGCACGCTGCCGTAGAGGTGATGCTAACTGGTGTCAGCATCAGTGAGGATGCTCGGGCACCGGCCGCTCTGCCTGTATTAACCAGGTAAAGCCAGAGGAAAGCGGTCCACAGTTACTTGGCTCAAATCACCGAGCTACTGCAGTTTAGGAGGATGAGCAGCGGCTGTAACATCTGCTCAGCCTGTCCTTGTGGAGGACCACGAACACAGTGACATGTCCGACCTGCTCCGCTTGGGGAGCATCTCCCCCCCCGCCCAAAAAAAAAAAAGGAACTGTTTTGTACTGACTACAAAAAAAAAAAAAATCCACTTCCAGGTCTTTTGGAAGCATCTCTTTCCAAGCCATTGCCAAAGGACTTCATCCCTGCTAGGGTCCTGTAGCAGTCCTGAGAGGTTAAGGGAGGGTTTCTTCTGATTACCAAGAAATAACAGTCCCTGAAAAAAACCCACCAGATACTCAATCTACATTTAAAAGTCAGGTTCAGTCTTCCCTTATTACAGTTGCAAAACCCCTTGCTATCTAATTCAGATAAAGTAACAAAGCTGCGCTTCCAATGATGGTAACTAAATGCAGTTAACCTTAAAAAGTCACTTTTACAAACAGAGCAGATTTATCTGGATTTAAATTTTATTCCTTGTGCAAAGACTTAAGAACAGGTTCCTCCCCATTATTCAATTTAACAATAATAATAAAAACCTTCATGACAACTATAACAAAAAGACTCTGATAAAGCCTGAAACCTTTTTGATAATGAAACATACAATTTCCCTGTTTGAAGCATAATTCCCCAGAGAACATTTTAAAAAAGATATAGAAGAACTGTCGTTTTAAAACTGTTAATGTAAAGAACTGCGTATGAGAACAGCCCATGTAAAAAAATAGACTTTCAGAAAAGCTAGAGAAAAAATAGTGGGTGGGAGAGACTAGACAACTTAAATGCAGTGTCTCATTAGGACAATTACAGGAGTCAATAAAAACTGGCAAAATTGAAAAAGATTCGCTAGGCTGCTCGGTTCCATTTCCATTTAATTCAGAGACAGAGAGGTCAGCTGCAGCCAGCAGTCATCTCTTTTGATTCCTGGGGTGCACATGACTTAGCCATACCCATAACTGCCATTTTTCCCTTGCCATCTAAGCATACTTTTTGTTGGATCATGACAACTACTCACCATCTCTTTGCCTTTATAAATAAGTCTATAATCACGTATCTATAATGTACTTCTAACAACATTAATTAAGAGCAGAGAAACTGTCATACAAGAAACACTAACACGCATTAATTAAGGTTAGTCTTACTCTTACTCAATGCAAGTCTTAATCTTCCAAGTTTTCTCATCAATACCTTATCATCATCATGCCAGAGAGGAATTAATGCACTGAGAGGACGTCAACTATTTGAAGAGGATCAAGCAGTTGGGATGCCAAAATAACCAGCCAAAGCACTGGATTAGCGAACTAAATACGAGAGAGAGAGTCGGAAAGTGCAAAACCATTGACACAATAGGTCCACATGGCTCCACAGCCGAGGTCACTGGTGGGTCTCCATGCACGTGAATTATCCTTATGTGCTCTACTTCATATACCACGGGAGTACAGTTTTTTACCATGTAAGATTTTAATCAAATTTCAACAGCTTTTTTTACTAGTGAGGATTTTTAAATTGGAGAGCATGAGACCTCTCTATTTTTAACATGCCTACCTTCACTTGTCAAAGCGCCAAAATCGACCGAATGAAAATTGAAAAATTGCCTATAAACATACCTTTTCTTTCAACTTTAGGTTGTTTCCTGTACTGGAGAAACTCTTGAGAAATGTCCCGAGCATCTTACAGCATATTTAGATCTTTGCAATTTTACTGCCGTTGCAATTTTATTTGCATGACTTTTTAATAATCCTCGCTCCTATAGCCATGAGTTACTGTGAGAATCTACACTTTCATCGAAGTAAGTGTGTTAAAATTTCACAATGTTTTTGAGTTTTGAGCCTTTTCAGCAGGCTTATGTCTGCAAGTTTTTTTAAAAAATCTGAAGTTTTCATTGTTTTTTCTGACAATTTTTTTTACAAAAAATGCCAAGT
>NW_009618259.1:15183-16411 GCF_000690535.1 Cariama cristata | reverse complement strand
ATCACATCTTAGATAAAGCATATGACCACATTTCTCCTTTTATCTAGACAGCTCTACTGGTTGCTTTTCCAGTGCAGCCCTCCTGTCTCACCAGGACCTCGTAGGTGCTGTTGGTTAGACACGTTACCAGCAAAGCTGTGATCACTACTCCCTAGAATAATGTTCTTGTCAACAAGGTGTGAATTTAAAAACTCATTTGGACATACATAATGATAAAGTGCAAAGTGAGGCGGAAAAAAAAATCAACTAATTAACCTGAGAAGCTCATCATAACATGAAGGAAAAAAAAAAATATAATACTAGAATATATTTGCCTCCTCTCAGGATCCATCCCAGCAATGCCAAAAATCTCGGTGGGCTGGATTTTCACAGCGCTTAGCGCTCGGCAGTTCAAACTGAGATCAGTGAGCTGAGCCTAACAAAGCTCCAGTCACAACCACCTGCATTTTTGAAGCTGCAAAAGCACAGTTTTACTTCTGACACTTAGGGATAACGTTTCTTACACGGAAGTTAAAGAAATCATTGATTTCCTTTGTACTGGCAAGAAAAAGACGTTAACCCTCATGCAGGCTGGGGCTGAGACTCTCACAAGTCTGTGCTCAGCCTCACCGCCTTTGGTTCATGCCCAAAGCTAGTCTCAGCACAAATATTAGCCAAGGCAGAAACCAGATCTCACCACAACTCTTTCCATCTACCATTACGTCAAAGCTGTTGACAATACCAACACGTCAATCTGACCAAACCCAGTAACGGTAATACTACTTGATTGCCAAAATAACATGCATGGTTCTCCTGATCAGCTGGGATTCCCGAGCCAAGAAACTGTATGTTGAAAAGTCAGCAATCCTGGTAGTCAGAGATTAATTAATCTTAAAAGTGGACAGGATTTTCTTTTGCATGAGAAGACACTTCACTTTATTAGTCTATTAGACTATTGGCAGGGTTTCCCTCTTTTCAAAGCTGTGGAAGAAAAAGTTGAGTTGGTTATTTATGGGTAGATTTTGTGTTTATCTCTGAAAGACAATGAGCAAATTCCCAATCTCTGCCGTTCTGTGATGCCTCAAATTAAGATGAGCCGTATGCCTTTAAAAAAACAGGTGAAGTGCTTTGTGGTTTTTGCATCTGCCAATGGATTCAGGTTTAATAGCACATACTACACTTTGCCAGCTGGTAAGGAAAACAGATTCCAGTTGTACCATATTTTGCTTAATTTATGTGAGCAGTGGGA
>NW_009618259.1:4231-15151 GCF_000690535.1 Cariama cristata | reverse complement strand
AATGACCTGGAAAGCAAAAATTTTCTTCCTTCCTTTTTTTGCTGTTCTGGCAATAAACTTGCCAAGTTTGAGAGGCTCCAGAGAGCTCCTCCCCACCTGAGCAGAAGGATCAGACAGACCCTGCTCCTCCCGGCTGTCAGTGCTATGGATCTGCCGCGAATCCCTTGGCTGCAGAAAGCAGGGGTGGGACCGGTCTGTGCCCACGGGGGATTCCCGGGCGATGGGGGAGTTACTTGGCCGGTCCCTGGGTACCAGCAAGGTCCCTGGGGCTCCGGGGGGGCTCATGTGAGAAGCTGGCGGGACTGACAGGAAGGAGCATGAAGGAGTAGATAAACACCTCTGTCTTTCCTGGGCTTATACTGAGTACTCATCTGCTGGACTCGGGAGTCAGGTCATGTATCACTTTCTGCAGTCACATGTTACCTAATCTAAGCCAAATAGATCCCATACGACGCAAGGTTTTGCAAAATAAAGCAAGTTCTACAGAGCAGCCACGTTTTTGCAGTTGATTTCCCCATCACCCCCCAGAGCAGCAGCACCCAGCCCGGTCGCCAGCAGCCCCTGGCAGCAGCCAAACACGGAAAAGTTCAAGTCTGAGGGAGTCCTTTGTCCAAATTAGGAATAAAAATACATTTGGTAAGGGGACATATGAGAGCAGCAACTTTGCTCCCACCTGCAGCTAGCTGCCCTGGCTGAGCTCACAGCCCTCCATCCCTAGCACAGCTCCAGGCCCATTAGGACCAATTCCCGTCTGCCTGAGTGCTATGTACCTTCAAGTCCATTTTCTCCCTGGTTTCTATTATTAAAATTGCTGTACCTTATAAGAGTATTTTGTTCTGTGCAGTGACAGGCTGTCATTTAGCCTGAATATGCCTCTTCCCTGCGATAAGTATCCCAGGTAACTCACTAAGCACACAGACACGTTCCTTAAAGGCTCACTACAAGGCGTGCTGCAGGTTTTCAACGGAGTCACGAGGTCCCGTATCATCTACCGGCCCAGTGTCACTGGGGAACACCATGGACCACAAGAAAACGCTCCCAATACAGGAGGGCCAAAGCATCCCTACGCTGCCCACTGGTCAACCAAAGGCAACGTGGATTTAGCCATCCCAAAGCAATCTAAGGAACTGACCCTGCAAACATAGACCAGGGGAAAAGTATCACTCAAAGAGCATCGGAGCGGCAAGAAGGATGACCGCAAGCAAAGGGTCTGAATAATTCATTGTAACTTTAATTTTCATCATCGAAACGTTCTCCAAAAGACCATCACCAGTTAAAAGTCTTATTAAGTTTTATAGTAACAATCAATATAAAGATTTGGTTTTCAGACAGAGGCTGGGACAAAATGAAAATGGGAGGAACTGGAAACGTACTTTATTTCCACTTACTGGCTTTGACAATCCCCAACCTCTCCAAACCCCAGGGTGCATTTCCACCCTTCCCCGGGTAATGCTGCAGCAAACCAGCGCTAGAGCCCAGGCTCCATCTCGCCTCTTAGCAAACCACAGTACCACCATGAAACTGTCAGGATACCAGGTATAACGCAAAGCACAAATCTGAGAGGTAAAGCAGCACAAACCTCAGTGCAATTTTATTTCATTAAGTAACTGGCATTTTTAATTTGTCTTCGTGGAGCACATTAAAAAAAACCCAAACATCTCAGTCAACAAATGACAAAAAGATTCATGTATAGTACAAACACAGTTCAATTGAGAAAGATCATGTTTTCTCCTAGCTGCATGTTTAAACTATATCTCATTATTTTTGTTGTTTTTAATGCGTGCCATATTTATTATAATTTAAGTGATAAGATCCATCATGCTCCACAAAAACAGCAGGAAAGACAAAAAGAACAGTTTGTTAGTTTTGCTAGCTCAGTGATACCTTTATAATGTCAAAAGAAAAAATCTTCAGTTCATGAACCCAACAGCATCTTATCTAAAATTCACCCTGGAGATTAGGATCAACTGTCAGACCAATTTTCCACACTGCTTAGAGGCTGAGTGAGGAACAGCGGAGGGAGGGAAGAGGGAGAAGCACATACATTCATTGCTAAAAAATTCACTTCAAAAAGGTAGCAAAAGGAAAAACAAAGCATTAGATATAAATAAACCATTGCATAAAAATATATATAATAATTTGCTGCATAGAGGTACCACAAATCAACTAGTTCACCCCGTGGAACAGTTAATATTTTTGATAAACTGTTACAACTTTTTTCATACTTTAGGACATGAATGCCATACCGTAGCTACGTATAGCAAGCTATACATTTGCTTGCTAACGTGCAACCGGGCCCTGGTACCCGTGAGAGCAGCCCCAAACCCGTCCCCAAGCCAGGCTGCGGTGCGACGGCTGACGGCCCTGCTCTAACGCCGCACGTGGCATTTTCACCGGGGCTGAGCAGAGTTTTAAGCCAGGACCAACTGCTGGGTTACGATAATCAGGAAAGAGCCGTCACATATTTCAATATTAAGCGCAGGGTTGCAGCACGGCATAGATGCATGCTCAGAAACAAACATGGGCTTTGTTTCACACACCTGCATTTATCATAAACACAGCTGTATAATGCACATTGGAATAAGCAATTATTATTTCACTAACAGATGACTTTCTCAGAGAGAGCAGCAGAAGCTTTGCTTGTCTCAAGCAGGACATTTTACAGAAGTGTTATCATCAGCCTCATTCCTCAGTGCTTTTGTGCTCAGAAGTATTTATTTTCTTCTGAAATGTAAGAAGATTCTTCCTGAGAAAGTAAGCACAGGGTTTGGAGGCTTCTTTAATAACAATTTGATTCTCCAGCAAAATACATTTATCACAGGTGGGAAAAACTGTATTTGTGACTTCTTTCATTTCTTCATGGATTTAATGCCCTTCCTAGTTTACCGTATCACAGAAATATTCCTGCAGATGCAAAGCTGCCTTTCCATGGATGTCAGTACCTCTGCCCTGTAGCCCTGCACGCCATCCGCCCGGTCCCACACCGAGAGGTGTCACAGATCCCACTGAGTGGCAGACTGCCTTCTGCAGCCTTCCTGGACACCCTCCATAAAGCCTGAAGAAGTCAAGTTATTTCTCCATTTCCACACATCCAGTTTAGCTAATAAAGTGAGAACAAGCTGTAACTCCCTACGGGCTGATGCCATTGTGGTTGCTGCAGGCAGATGTAAAATGAATTTTTTTGTGTCAAGTTCCAGAATCCCGTACAGCACACAAATCGCTTTACCTAGGACGCTGACATTCCGCTACAGGAAATGTTTTCGAGCACTGGAAGAGGCAGGGAGCTCCCAGTTGCCACAGACTTCCTGGGGAATCAAGACATCAAAATAGCCTTTCCTAATTTTGAAAATCTTTCACTGTAATAGCGGTATGTGCACCTTAAAAAAGTAATTTCCTTTACATCGCTAATAGTCTGAGATTTTCTGTACTTCTGTTGGATAGAACAACTACAAAACCACAAAAAGTCATTTAATTAATTCTTATTGTCAATATCATTTCTGTGCATTCAAGTACTACCACAAAATTACCTTCTTTAAAAGTCACTAAACCATCTCTGTTCATGCTGGATTTTATTTCTATAAAAATAACAACTTCCAGCCAAATTTGAGTTGGCAGTTTCCCTTTAACTTCTGATTTATTCCTGCCATTTTTTATTAAATGGGATTTGGCCTTGACCCTACCTATTAGGGCTCCATCTTGATGGCATCAGCACGGGAAACAACTTTGGGCACTTAGTCTGGTCTCTATAACGGCAAGGCACTAGTACAATTAAAAGTGGTGATGATGCTTTTTAGGCTCTTATGAACTGTCATTAAATTCAAGACAACAGGAGAATTTATTAGCTTTCAGCCATCCATTAGATTAACCTGTATCTTATTGTTTCTTGTTCATCTCTTCATTATGCATTGCCCTGAGAAATGACCACACACTAAGGGCATCTCAGCATACCTGATGCCCCAAGGATTACAGAAGTGGGGAATGTCCCCCTTTCCAAAGGGAATAAATACATAGAAAAGAAAGCCACAGCCTCAGCCGGTGTAACCTGT
The DNA here is from genome assembly GCF_000690535.1 of Cariama cristata. Lineage (NCBI taxonomy): Eukaryota > Metazoa > Chordata > Aves > Cariamiformes > Cariamidae > Cariama > Cariama cristata. The sequence continues at coordinate 11,105 of NW_009618259.1, read as the reverse complement.
CAGAGCTCGGCTTACATCCATCAGCAGGGAACTTGACCCCCAACCATATAAAATCACTTTTTTAACTTCAATAAACCCAGCTATGCCATCAGCACTTGTTAATCAGGAATAAGTGGGGTGTCCCCTGGGAAGCCATGGTCCCAACACATCCTCGTGTGAGGGCAGGAAGGGTTATCCCTGCAGGTAGGGATACAAAACGTAAGAGAAACAGCAAGCGGAAAAGACGCGATAAGGAAGGGAACATTAATAATACTGCCGAGAGGCCTTTGTCAAGTCCATTTTACATGCAACAGGAAGGACAGGAAGGTGAGGAGGCAACATCGGCTGTCCTGGCTGCATCAGCTGAGATGCGAGTTCTGACCTTTGAAGTTTTACAGAGAGAGATCAACAGCCAGCGTTGGACACAGCCAGAATACGTGTTACAGCACAGGAGAGCTGGTTATGGACCCGAGTGCCAAAGAAAATTCAAGTGCTGAAGGCTGGGGAATCAATGGAGGATGTAACACAGTGAATACTAAACTCCGTGTTGTCCTTGAGATACACAAGATACAGGCTGGTATGTGGGATTCAACCAAGTTGCCTTTGATTTTTTTTTTTTAACATGGAAATTGAGGCACTGAGCTACATGGGATACACTGTCACAACTCAAGATGAGCATTAGAGATCTGTCAAACATCTACAGCCTGTTGAGATCATCCTGGAAAAAGAGGTGACCTTTGTTTCACTTTTAACTTAGAGACCATGTGCTTACACCTATCCTCAGTGTTTAAAGTCAGTATCTTACACGGGGTCTTGTATTACTGGGACCAAACATTAGCGGTCTCTGATATCACAACTGAAACCAAAAATGTTGATTAAGCTTACCAAGTTGCATTTATCAAGCAGAAGTACTTAGAAACCAGCAAATGCACGGCCCCCCCCGGAAAAAGGGCCATATTCACAGTGAAAAGGGGATTTGCTATCAGACTTGCAGTCGGGCTAGTCAAACTTTCTTTGGCAACAGAACTTCTAACACTAACTTATCTGTGTTTATCTCAAGGTGTCTAAAAATAAATGTGTTTAAAAAAAGTACAGATTTATCACAAAAATAATTTACAAATTTATTTCAAAAGTAAATCTGTGTCAGTCTCAGCAGCGCTCTGATAGCCCGGTAAGCAGTGGTGGCCGTCGCGGTGTGCACCATGCTCCCGGCCCCCCCCCCCCCCAAAGTCAGTGCGGTTTTGGCACGATCACATCAGCTGTGGCACAACTGGCACCGCTGCATCTCACAATTGGCATTTTATCTGTGATCTTGTACGAAGGAGTGAGCTCATCGGTTGTTGCTGCTGGGAGTAGAAGCCTGCTGCACTTCTTCAGGCCCAAATCCTCCATTCTCGTAGAAGAAAATTTCCTGCTGTCCCACTCTTCTTGGTCTATCGAACGTGCCAATAGCTGGAGACGACAATCCTGCAAAGATGTAAATTCCTCCTGTGTCGCCAAGTGCTGCAATACATTTACAAAGCAACTGCACTCAGTCTGTACTCTGTGCAAAAATACCATGCATATAATTATGAGGCTGAATTTAATGACATTGAAACAAATCTCCATTCTGATGAATGCGTAATTACTGTTATTAAAATATTTATGAAATAATAAATTTATTAGAAAATCTTCTGCATATGAGCTTGCAGAATGCTTTACGCCACATAAATTCTAAAATGGCAGCAGAGAAAAACTCGCAGGGCAGCGAACCCGCGCATTTCCACCTGAAAGAATGTAGGCACAAAGGTCTCCGGAGATCCTGAACCCTCTGTCCTCTCCATCAAAGATACTGAATAGAGAGAATTGGGATTTTATTATTTTCTTAATTTGGAAAATTTTCAGTTCTTTAAACAAGGGCTGTTGTGGAAGCACAATTCTTGTGGGATTTTTGTTTGGTTATTTTATAACACAAGTAGTCTAGACTGGAAATGCATCACTGGGACAAAACAGAATTTAAAATAACCACTTAGTACCCACCCAGACCATTGGAAATCTAGGCTAACATCTCAAGCCTGATTCAGACAGGAATGTAGTTTCACAAGTCCCAGCTGAGTTAATCTTGTGGATATATCTCCCCCACTAAAGCACTGAAACCCTCTACTTTTTGTACCTAACTTCCAGCATAGAAGGGAGAGCAAAAGTCTTGCTTTAGGAAGATACCTATTGCATCTTGTGTTGCACTTAAGCCTCATAACCCGCTGTGAAAGTACAATCAAAACAAAACCAGGAAAATTTCCAGCAAAGAGGATAAAAGCTGACTATGAAGAGGGAAAAAATAGTCTTTCATGGAGGTTGTAAAATATTCTTCAGAAAAGTTCATAAAAGAATTTAGGCGAGCATCTGCTAGGACCAGCCTTGCTGTACAGGTCCCATCTCAGCCTGGTGATGCCACAAACACGGGGAGCCGCCGCTGAAGGGGTCGATGGCAGAGCCACGCCGATAACCTCTGCCCCCAGAAAATGGGAGGGGAGCACCCAAGGGGGCCGGAGTGGGAGGTGGAGGGGACGGTACCACAACAAAGGGATGCCTGAAACTGTCCAAGCGCATCAGCCGGATCCCCATCCAGCTCCCTGCCTTCCCGCCGCCATCAGCCAGAGCTGGAGCACCCAAAGAAAACGCTGGAAAATTGTGCTAAGACAAGTGTGTGTTTCTGTCCTCTACAATCTTCAAATTTATAGACCGATTTATGTATGGGCATGCTTCTAAGAAAAGTTAGGATAAGGGCCTTTGCGTAGGATAGTAATAAATGGCTGCTATTAAAAAAAAAAAATCACAGGCAGAGATCTATATTCATTTTTACACCACCATTTTTATAACTCAAATTTGGTTTATGAACAAAAGGGATCTTTTCCAGCTACCCTGGAAAGCCCCTATAACCACACTACAACCCACTTTTTCATCTTTCCAGTGACAAGGGGCATCTACAGGCGGCACAGAGCTCGGTTGGCCCCGCAGCTCCCGTTAAGCTGCAGCACTGGCCATGGCGATGCTCGCTCCTGCCACGGGGCTCGTATCGCTTAACCCCACCGGCTGCGGGCACCCCGAGCAGCGCGGGGCTGTTCCCTGCCCCCTGCTATCAGCCACGGAAAGGTGAAACCTCTAACGAAGGAAGCGGAGATACGGGTTTGTATCAACCCACCTGAGGAGAACCGGGATCAGAGCCATTTTTCAGGACAACTGCAGCTTAAGGTTTTGGCTTTGTCAGCAGTTGTTATACCTGCAAGTGAAAAGCCAAAAACAGCTGTAAAACTGTAAGAGCAAGATCTAAGGGCCTACCTACAGCAGGCAGGGGAGCACAGGGACCACACCAAAGCCAGGTCCAGGTTATCCGGCTTTTGAACGGGAAGCAGTAAAGCAGCTCCAGCAAGGCATTGCCCTTGGGCTAAGGCGAGCGGTCCCATGCCAGGTACCGGCCGTGTGATGTGCCGACAGGGCTGTCTCATCCCTGGGGCTCCCGTGCCACCGCCTGGCTCTGATCCGGGCTGTGCAGGTACCGGACTTGACCCTGGGTGCAGGGCAAGGTGCTGCACAGAGACCGCTCTCAGCTCCTCCATCCCGACCTTGACTGTCCCTTTGATCTGTCCGAGCAGCCTTTAGGCAGAGACCACAGTGGCAAGCACATGGCCAGTAGCCACATGTGCCCGTGCCAGGGTCTGGAAAGCCACCCCAGCTGCTCTCTTCACCAGGGGGAAGAGCTGAGGCTCCTGCTGCTGGGAGGAGAGAGCGAGCCGGTCCCACAGAGCATCCTCCTTCCAGCACCCTCTCGCCCTGCACCAGCCGCACGCCAACCTCTCCATGTTCTTCCTCCTGTTTTCCATCACTGTTTCTGCCTGTCCTCCCTTCACCCAATTCCCAGATAGGAACAGCCAAGCCTGAACACAACCCGTTGACTGTATTGCTGAACGCCTTTGAGGTGGTTCTGTATTACTAAAACACATCTTTTCTCTATTAATCACACATCATTGATTTTTCCGAGTCCTAACATCATAATAATGCGAGACAGACGGAACCAAAAAGCCAAACAAGCAGGTGACACGACTGTCGGCACACTGACAGCAGCGGCAGTCAACCAAAGCGGAGGTGTGCTCCATCCTGTCGTCACCCACCGTGGCCCAGCACCGGTGCCTGCTCTCCCCTTCCCAGCCTCATCCCTGAGCCAGATGTTGACAGGTCACTTATGTTTACAGCATAAATATCTTTTAAAAATATATTTGTATGTAGGCAAGTATATATATGTATTTTTATTTTTATATATATATTATATATAAAACCCACCTACATACACAAACATATTCACAGACATGAAGCAGAACCATCATCAGCATGAAATCTTGCAACCTAAGATTGCTCCTAACTGTCCCCTCCACCCCCAAAGGTCAGGCAATCCTTTTAAGAGAAATAGAGCTATTTGATGTGCCCTATATGTGAAAAGATTTTATCTGTGCCACACCAGGCAGCGCACGGCATTCAGAAGGGAAGGTCTCCCAGTCTGCAGAGGCCAGGTAGTCCGAGTGCTTCACATCATCTCAGCGCAAGGAGAAAGGCAATCTCTAATTAGAAGCACTTCACAGGGGTTCGGGCATGCTTGCCAAGACCATTTAAAAGTACTTGGAAGTGAGGCACTGGCTTGCACTGCCCCACCAGCCAAGGAATAAGAGGATATAGACTTTGCAACACACTCGCATTCATACCGCATGCTAATGCCGCTCCTGAACATCCCAAATGACACAGCAAAAGCATCACAATAGAGCCTAAATTAGAGGGAAGTTGGGCAACACTGCTGGAGTTACGGTTGCTCTGGAAATGTACCACCACTCGTCCAGTTTTGTCAAATGGAGGCACTTGCCCCCAGGAGAAAGAGCCAGCCCCCCGACGCGAAGGTCTCGGCAGCCGCCCCGCCGCAGGCGTGCTCGGGGTGCACCATCCTGCACTCGGCCACTGGGTCCGCATGTGCATGGTGCTGGCAAAGGGCTTTGTTACAAAACACAGCACACGGGAGCCCAGACACCCCACCTCAGTACCGCTTCCATCATGCTCAGCAGCCCCCAAGCTGCAAAAAAAAAAAATTTAAAAAAAAACCAAACCAAAACAAAAAAGGGTCACGGCAACCTCCGCTGTGCTGTCTGTGCAGAGCTGGCATGATGGCCCTGTGGTGTGGGGACACAGGGAAATTAAAGAGCTTTTAGACCACTCCTACACACTAATGGCTGTCATTTGAAGTCTCTCTTCCTGATGTAGTACAATTGCACAGAAGAACTACGGTAGTTCTGCAGCTCTGAGAGTTATTCCTGCCAGGAAAAACGCGTGGTGACTGCGCACGAGTGAGCGGTGGCCTGGGGCAGGGCAGGGTTGCCGTATTTTAGTGGTCCGTAACAGGACCGTGCTTTATTCCCAGCTAAATTGGTGATGATTCAGAATACCTCTACTGCCTTCAGCAGAAGGACTTTGTAGGACCTTGTGAATCATCAGTAACGAGGAAGGCTTTAGAAATACTTGTTTTTCTTCAGATTTCTCTCTGCCTGGATACTCACTCCACCACACTAACGGCCTGACTATATTGGATTCCATGCTCTCCAAACAGCCTTAATTACATGCTTCGTATCTTCCAATAATATGATAAAATTCATCATAGCCCTATGTTTGGGACAGTCAGCATTGTCACTCATTGAGATTAATTTGAATATCACCATAAATAGAAATAACAACATCTGATATTACGACACAGAGTATTGCGTTGGATGGTTTTAATGCCTCCAAGCAAAATTCATTTAATAGAATAAAATACAGAATATAGTACATGTAGTTTTACCATATTAGTGCTATGAGATTCAAAACCAGATCAATATTTCTTTCATAAAAATTAATGCTTTGAAATGATCCCTCCATTTGTCATTCCCAAGAGGTCACCTTACTTCATTTCAAAGAGTAAACTGGGAATTGCACAAACGCACTTGCTGATCGTGGGCTTTCACCATACCAGCACCCCCCTGTGCTGCCCCCCACGCCAGCCCCCATTACCTGCTAATCCTTGCTCACATAACCACCATCACCCCTCTCTGTCTCTCTCCGCCGGCGGGCACCCCTCTCCTGGCAGAGCCAGTCTTCTTCCAAATGACTCTTTGCAGTCCCTTCTACCGAACGTCCACAGAGAGACATTCAAAAATAGATTAAGAGCCGAGATTATTGCTAATATTGAATTTTGCCTTGTCAAGAAAATCAATTTTACCTCCAAAACACCGTGTTCCAGAAAAATATATTCGTAGCACCTCCAACCTCCCATTAGTAACTCCACATGGAAACACATGAATTCTTGAAGCAAGGGTTTTCCTCTACTTTCAGTTTTTACAGGCAAAATAAGATTCCACATCTATTACGTGTAGCCCACTATTTCAACAGCAATACAGTAGAACTGCATGGCTCAGCTTGTTGACACGTATTAGGTGCATCAGTAACAACAAGGACAAATATTTAGAGGCTGATGAAAACGGGAGCTTGCCGAGAAACACAAAAGCCATTTTTTGAAAAGAGGTAAAGAATTAAAGTTTACTGTTTCCTATTTTCAGCTTTTTGTTAAATTCTCTACATGAGCCTAACTGAAAAATGTATAGTTCTCCTGAAATATCTTTTATAATACGAATCATTACTCCACTTCCTAAAACCACTGTTCGGTTATTAAAAGTTAGAAGAGGAAAATGCAATAAACTGGTAACGATTCCAAAATATATTAGCATCTAGAGAAAAATGTTGCTAAAGTGTGTTAGTTTTCTTCCCACACACCAGCGACAAGAGTCCCCCCACAGCAAGCACACTGAAGTCAATTAAATTGACCATTTACTACCACCTCATTAAGCCA
>NW_009618259.1:0-4201 GCF_000690535.1 Cariama cristata | reverse complement strand
TCAACATGAGTCTTTGGCTTCGCACCCAGGCCCTAACAAACGGAAACCTTTGGGCCCTCTATCCCCTATTCCTGCGGGGAACTTAAAGGAGGGAGAGAGAGGGAGGAACGATCAGTTTGCAAACCCTTTTACTACAGAGTGAGGGAGTTCATAGAAACCGATCAGATGAGCGGTGTAAAATTAATTAAAAACACTTAAAAAGAATCTCTTGAAATCAAGGGGTCACAGTTTCCGTAAAGCAATTCTGACACAGCCCTTATCCTTCTTCCCCGTGACCACGCTGCCAACCCAGCAGGAACAGGCACCGATGACTGCCGAGAGCCACGTTTAATTCCCGCGGCAGCCCCACCATCTCCATCGACACCGCTTGCAGCACCTCGAACGCTGCAGCTCAGCCAGCCACCGCTCCTCGATGCAGGCGGCTACCACCGCCTTGGCTAAGAGGATATCCTCACTTGGCGAGCCTTGGAAATCGAACAGCCCTTTCCAAGAAAAAAAAAAAAAAGAAAAAAGAGAGGCATCCAACTCGGCACTGCACTTTTAAGCTGTATTCCTTTCCGAATCATCACATTTCTACTAGCTTCGTCGGGTCTAGAGCAGAAGGCAGGATTGCAACTTTCTTCTTTCTCATTTAGTACAAAGGTGCCCGCAGATGGAAATAGAGCCAACAGCCCCCAAGGGATGCCAGGGAAGTTTCAATTTACACTCCCAATCTCATTGTACTCCTTTATCCCACGCTGGTTTCTAAAAAGTTCCCTGGAGGGGCTTGGTAACATACCCCTGTGGGCCACACGAACCATCACTGATAAAAGCAAAAAGGTATTTAGACAAGAAAGAACGATTGTTGATTGACTATTTAAAATCACATCCACTGAGGACAGAAACCTGAAGCAGTAATTAGTTCATTATTAAAGCTTGTAATGAGAAGTCTGCAGTTCTAAGGGAGTCCAAAAATTAGTTTTCCAGTACAAAAAAAAAAAAAGAGAAATCAGCATGCTGCTATTCCCCATATTGCATGGTTCTACTCCCAGAAATAGATGAAACATTTGGCAATTTTTTTCAGCATAGTTATTGAATTTCATGGAGTTAAATTTGTAAGGAAAGCCAGACATTGAAGTAACAATATTTTTTACAATGCAAAACTAGCAGTCTAAAAACATATCGCCTTGAACTCCCTGATGCATCTGGAAACAGCTTTCCAAATTGTTTCTGTTTTATTTTTAGAACGGATATTTAATTTACAATCGGCACACTATTTATTGGCATGCTCTAATAGAACCGTATTTTGAAAAAGTCACTGTATTTGACATACTTGAATATTCATGCATTTCTGTCTCCACGGTCCACCACACATTACATTATCCCTTCTGTTGCATTAATCCGGCGCCCTGCAGCACAGACACGGGCCCCCGGTGCCGGGCAGCACACCCATCCCTCACAGCCCTGCGCCCAACTTTCCCGGCTTAACCCCCCCTCCCCGCCCGGGGCCGGGATGGGGCACAGCCCTTGGGAGAGGCGGAGGTCCTCTCTACGGCGGGAGGTGGTCAGGAAGGGCCATCTCACATCAGCTCCTGCCAGGGCACTCGCATCCCTCCTTCTGAAGAGGATGAAGTTAACTAAGAGAGGGATGCAAAAATAAAGCATCCAGCCAGAGGCACCCCCCCCCAGCTCGACCCCTTCCAAGGCCTGGAGAGAGCTCGTCTGCGTTGACTTCCAAACATCCAGCCGTGCTTCAGTACGTCTCAGGCATGGGGTCTAACTTGTTCCTGATGGCGGGACCTTGGCGCCCAGCTGGGATGCTCTCGAACATTTTCCCTGGAGGAACTCACGGAAGGTCCCACACAGAGCTCGTGGCAATGGCAGACCCCGACCTGGGGGGCAAAGCCTCTCCCTCCCGCTAAACCCTGCGCTCGTAGCTCTCATTAGCCGTGATTTTGGAAGAGAAATCCTCACGTACTCAGCCTTAGGAGACATACCGCCTTCATTGGCAATTCCCGTGCCCACCTCCAACGCACCGACACCTCCTGGGTGACTCAGAGAGCAATGACCCGCTCTGACTACGTCTCAGCCCCGGCAGCTTCGCTCCATCAGCAGGAGGACGTCAGCCAAAGGCAGGCAGCGCCCGGGTCCCGGCTGCCCTTCGCTCCGGCAGCAGCGGCGCGCAGCTGGGGCTCAGTGCCATCCCCACGGCTCCCGGGGACATCCCCCCCGCCCTGACGATTCCCATCGTCGTTTATCAAAGGTGCAATTCAGGGATCAGCGGAGAGAGAGATACAGAGGCAGGGGAGGGACTTCTGCTCTCATCACACAGGAAAAAGCCCAAGTCTAATGCAGATCCTTCACATCGTTTTTTTTTTTAGAACAGGAAAGCTTCTACAAAACTTCAAACAGTAATTACACGGATGAATTCTAACCGGAGGACCTCGGTACTGTTTTCCTCCCTGGATCCACCTGTTGGCATTAGCTGGAGATGCTCCCAAACCTCTGTGCTAGACTGGGAAGACACAGGCGAGCTGCACGGAGAGATATTGTAACTTCACATGCGGAGAAGAAGGTGAATAGCCTAAATCTTACCCATCCTGGCAAGAAAGCCCCTTCAGCATCAGTAGCTGGCTGAGGAAACCCCACTGCGCTTGTCTGGGTTATACATTTATTTTTTTTTTTTTTCTCCCTACATTAAGGTAGGGTACAAATACTTCTCTTCCAAGATACTGTCAGAGAAATGTAAACACTAGTGAGATTTCTTTGCAGAGGCCTCCACAGATGGAAAGCGTTTTCATCTATGAGATGTTTGGGAAAAGCCAGTTTGGGCATGAAAAGAAGTGTTCAAGAGCCATTCACCCAGCCCTCACCACGCTGCCAGGGCCAGTAAAACCTATGGTGACCCATGAGAAGCAAGCTGGCCGCAACAGCTCTTGCGTTTAAGAAAGTATTTAGGTTAACAAGGTTTTTTTTGCGGTTGGGTAGTTGGTTGGTTATTTTTTCTTTCCAATAACTTAGAGCTTCTCACCCACCCCCACGCAACAGTACTCAGTTGCTTAATAGGTCCAGCTCTCCTCCTCTCTCAAAATAGCTCTTTCTTTCTTTCTTCTCTCTGGCTGAGACGTGTTCTGAACTGGTTTTGAGGAGGAGAGGACAATAGGGCACAGCTTTATTGCATCAAAAATCTGTTTAAAGAAGGCAGAACCAAGCTGTAAAATACATATTCAGTAAAATCTCCCTCAGTATGTACCAGTTCCTGCTCTCTGGATGATTTGGTTAAAAAGCAATTTTGAACAGACGCTTAGTCACAACACATTAAAACGTTTAGATTTTTAGAAATATCTCTACGTGCAGAAATTGCCCAAACGTCTTATTTTCTGCAAACTCCATTACGTAACGCATCACCAAAGATCTTGCAGGTATTGTGGCATTATACAAAAGTCTCCCGGTGCCCAGGACTTCCTTCTGAATGAGATCTCAGCAGAGAGTGCCCAGGATTTGTTCTTGAATGAGATGCAGCATAAACCAGCTGGCTAATTTCAGTCTACTGGCTGGTGAAAGCCTACAGCAGATCAGCGTCTGCCTAACCAGTACTTCGGCAGAACTTCAGCACCGCTCGCATCCCTCCAAGCTTCTCAGCTCCAGCTCAAGCAGAACATGAGATCATCTGTTTTGCAGCCCAGGAAAGGGTGTTTGTAATGCAAGAAGTCTCGAACAGAAATAAGTGTGGTGTACCTAGCGATGCCAAGCTTGCTCGCACACGCAAGCGGGGCTGCTTTCTCGGAGGTAGCATTTCAATACGAGGACTTGCATGTTAAAGCTGCACAGATTGTTAGAGATTCGGTACACCGCTGAACCCAGAAGTGGTACAAGTCGCATTTTAATTTGCCAAGAGGGGGAGATGAGCAAGCAAAACAAAACCAAATCCTTAATGTTCTTTCAGGAAAATGGAGAGGACCCAGTCCGGCTGGGCAGCGCAAAGGGCAGCGATGGGAGAAGGTGCATCGCCGTGTTCGTCTCACGTGTGACGGCCGGACCTGGCACCGTCAGCCAGATGGGAATAAGGAGTAAGGACGACTGCTGACAGCAGAGTGCATTTGCCGTGAAAACCTCACAAGTTTCCAGCTGGGAAAAGCGGGGGATCTCTCTGCCTGCTGCACAAAAATAAAAATAAAACCCCACCACCACCTTCCGCATGCGAAGGCGCAGGGTAGGAAGC
>NW_009618258.1:0-35232 GCF_000690535.1 Cariama cristata | reverse complement strand
CCAACTGGATTTAGCTTCATTCACCACCAGTCTCTGGGCACAGCTGGCCAGCCACTTTTTCACCCAGCGAAGGGTATTCCTGTCCAGGCCATGAGCTGCCAGTTTCTCCAGGAGAATGCCATGGGAGACAGTGTCAAAGGGCTTGCTGAAGTCCAGGAAGACCACATCTACAGCCTTTAGACCACATCTACAGGAGGAGGTTTCATGTGATAATTTAGAAAGGGTCCCTACAGGAGCAGCTCTAGTGAGACTCCCCATCTCCTCCAGGAACAATGAGACAGATGACGATATCACCTGGGTTGACGTTAGCCTACAGGTCACTAGTGTGGCTAAGCAGGCCTGGCAAATTTGGCACTTGCTCATTAACTAGGAGAGATGAGCTAGAGGTCCTTCTCCGCAGCTCTGTTATCTCTATCAGGCAGACAAAATTAAAGTAACTCTAAGAAGTGTGATTCAGCGTTGCAGTTCAGGACCACAGGTGGGACAGGAGGGTCTTTGTTCCTATTCCTCTTATGACTTTTATCTGATGTGAAATACATGGATAGCCCTGTGAGCAGGGACAGACCCAAAGTCACATGAAATGATGGAGTGGTCAATAATGAAGAAATCAGGTCCCTGAGAAGGAGCAATATGACATATTTGGCAAGCTGCACACAAGCAACCAATTTTTGATATGAACTTCAGCATAGCCAGAAGTACAGTCATTCATCAAAGGACAAACCTTGCATGGCATCCTCACAGGTTAATGGAGCCTTTAGAAGCAGCAAGTCTGCAGGGGCAAGCGAGGCAGATAACCCAACAGGAGGAAATGTTTGCTTCAACAAAAGGGCTAGAGGAATCCTTGTATGTATGAACCTGGGAACTCTGGTTGCTATGGACAAAGTCTGTAACTGGTCTCAGTTTAGAAGTGTTCTGGCCTCATGTGTACAATTCAAGAAGAATGTTAATAGATTAAGAGGGTTCAGAAAGGAGTTCACTGAATGACTGAGGACTGGAAAATGTGTCTTACACAAAAGTTTCCAAAAACTGAAGCTCTTCACTGGAGCAAAGGAAAGGGCTCATACAGGTGTAATTTAGGAATACCTGTATTTGGAGCAAAACTTTGGAAGTGGGCTCTCACACATATCTGTCTAGACAATCTGCCTTAGAAATAAAGCATATGATTTCAGCAGAGAGGAGAAAATAAGTCCTGGAACAATATACACAGAGTGGGGAGTAGATTCTTCATCACTTGGCATAGTTTAATTAAACTTGGCTGATTTACTTAAAGAAAAGCAATAGTTCAAACAGGAACAAATGCAGGAAAACTCTTCGATCCATCTTATGCAGAAGGCCATGCAAGATGATTCATTCTGGATATCGGTCAATGAAAATGGGTCATCCTGTGCTCTGTTCCCCCTTCATCCTCCATCCCTCACAGGTCTGTGAGCAGTGGCATCAAAGTGAAGCATCTCCAGCATTCTCTTCCTCCACCCTGGGATGGAAAACCCAGGAGCAGAAGAAGGGGGAAAGAGAGATGGGCAAGAAGTCTTAAGTGCAAGAATTGAGCTTAGAAATTCAGGAATTAATGGCATTTCTTCATCAGGTTGCATAAATAATTGTTGAGCAAGAGAAAAGAGCAGATGTGGGCTGGTAGGATCTAGAATAATTTCATTAGAAATTAAGAGGCTGATGGCCAGCTGGAAACATCCTACTCTCAGGAGGCCAGAGAGAGATCTTACAGAAGAGGGTGTCACTCTCTCTCTATCTAAAAGAACTGGCAACACTCATTGTCTGCCTTTCTCTCTTGCACACACAAGCAAAAAAAAAAAAAGAAAAGAAAAAGAAACGTAGCCTTTTTGGAAATACCTCATGATATTAAGGTCATTCCCATGACTACGAGAATGGTGAGTTTTCTTTGCTTCTGGAGTTGAGAGCCCTGTCTGAGATCCAAACCCTACAAAGCAGGCAGTGGCCCCCTCAGACTACCCTTATGAGTGTGTTGTCTCATGCCTTTGTGAATGCATCCACTGAGGATGCGGCAGTGACCTCTCTTGGCAAGCTATGCATGTGTCAAACTGCAGGCTTGTCTTCTCAAGCTACTCTTTGCATGATGTCTACCAGGAGACGCCAGAGCGAAATCAGCTCAAAAACAATGCTAATTGCCTGGAAGTTAGTCAGAATATTACCTATTCCTTACAAATCCAAAAAAATCCCCTGCCCATTATTGTAGTGTTAACACAGCACTAGCATGTTCAGCCAACAAAATTTGTCAAAGAGCCAGTCCAGATTAAACATAAAATATTTGATCCCTGAGCACTCAAATCTCCTGTTCCTTTAAAAAATAGTACTTCATTAGAGACATCTTCAGTGCATTAGCCTCCCTTGACAACGATCTTACAAATCACAACACAAAATTAAGATACAATCCTGCAATGCTTACACAAGCTGTAAAAACTCATGCCTGCATTTACTTCTCTCTGTTGTTCATCCTGGGCAGAAGATGTATGTCAGCCATCTGAATTTGCACTCCAGGCTTTATTGAAACATTCCTCTCACCGTCCCCACCCTGACCCGAAGGAACTACTGTCTTTAGGACACTTTGCAAGTCACCAGCAGTGTCGCAACATGTCGCTCCACCTCTCTGTGGCTGGACAGGTAGATAAGGAACCTAGTCCATGCTCCCATTGGGATAAAGAGCAACTTTCCAATGGGAAGGATAAGGGATCACTGGAACAGGTTGCCTGGGGCACTGGTGGAGTCTCCATCTAGTCTTTAAGAACTGGTTAGACAGGCATCTGTCAGGAGCGATATAGACACAGTTCTTTCTGCCTTCCAACCCTATTTTTCTGGATCTAGGTTGAAATTCTGCTCCTGACGAACTGTCATGAATATTTGCCTGTTCCCTGCATCCTGGGAAACAAAGGAGACACAGTTTGGCAACTGACATTAGGTAAGTGGATTGCAAGTCACATTAATCATCTCAGAAGACTCTTTGGCCTTTATCTACTATTGTCCAGATACTAGAGTCATTGGTGTTGACTGATATTTGAATCTTCAAATCCCAAAATGAGCAACAGCTTCCAGACTTTTATAACTCGCATTATTTTTAGTCTATTACACAGTCTTCATGATTGATCTGCCTGAAGTGGCTTAGTTGTAAGCCCCGAGGGAGGGGAGAGGAAGGGGTTCATGGAGACATAAATTTCCATGGGTGATAAGCTTGCATCTGTTTTGAACTGTAAAATGGCAGCTCGTTGTGAAATCCTCTCAGAGCATACCTTTTAAATGCCAAACAAGCCCAGCACCAGCAGCACATAAAGAAATAATTGAAAGGCTCTGGAGGGAAGCCAAGAGGACGTGGCTAATGTTTCACCTAATCTCACCCCCTCACTCGCTCTCCCCCGGCAGTCCTGCCTGCGTGACGTGAACCTCAGAGCTCCAGCAGGCAGCTGCTCCTTGACTGCCCGCACTGTCTGCCCTGCTGGCAGCAGCACAAGGAAAACAAAGAAGCTAAAAACATAAAGCAGTGAGAGATTAGGAACGGCATGGCCGGGAGGATAGCAGACTCTCCCTTCACGGTGGGGCCAGGGTTAAAGTCCCTCCTGAGGTCCTGCCTGAGCTGGGCCTGGAAGGCCCAGCCTGGACCTCTCCTGGCAGGCAACCACCCACAGAGCCACCCCGCGCACCGGCTGGGCTCGGCTGTGTCTCCCTGCTCCCTTCAGGAGAGGCCCAGCACCGAGGAGACCTGAAATGGCGGTTCTTTCGTGTCAGGCTGGTGTTAATGAGGGAAGCGGTGTGGGAAAAACTTGTCAGGCTGTACCTTTCCTTTCAATAAATCCACTTTGACTGCCTAGCCTCCAGTCACTTTGTCCTTTACACACATGCAGGCATCTACCTCCTCTTTCATACCCCCAAATACCTTTCCTTTGGCACAGAACAGCTTATTCTTCAATAATCATCCGTATTAAAAGTAATTATCCAGAGGCCCTTCCCAGCAGTCCTGCTCTGAAACTCCTGTTTTCTCCGAGTTGCTTCCTGTTGTGTCCTTCCTTTATAAAATTAGTACCATGAACGAATGATAGCTGGGATACAAAAAACTGTAGAATGTCTGCTATAATTTTGTTGCTATTACTTCCTGGCAGGTCAAATTGAAGCTGACGAGCCTGACGTGCCAAGAGAAGCGTTCTGTATGCAGGAATTTGGACTTACTGGAGGTGAACAGTGTTAATTATTGATTGATTGTATTCATCTCAGTTCAAGTGAAGTTTCTAGGACTGACCCTATGCCTGCCTTAACATAGAAACTGTGGTTAATCGGGCAGTAAAACCACAAAGCTTTTCAGTGGGTTTAGAAAATACTTCTTCGTGCTAGCATCAACATAAGTGACAAAAGTATTCCAGATCCTAAATTAAAAGAAACAAGTCATAATTTTTTACTAGGTGCTGCCCAAAAACTTGGACTTTAAGTCAGAAATCACCAGCAATATGGACTCACAACATAAGCACTAGCATACTGGCAAAGCAATTGCCAAACGACAGCGAAAAAAAAGTACAGATCAGAGACTGGTAGGGAATTGAAAGCAAACGTGATTCTTCTTGCAAAGAACGTATGAACTGACCGGGAAGAAAAGAACTAAAAATGAATGCACAGTTTGGCCAAAACCAGATACAGAATTCAAATCAACTGAATATCTGAAGGTTTGGTTTTGTTTGTTTATTTATTTACTAGATTTCTTTTTGATCCAGCTGTTTTTCATTTTGGTGAGTTTCATTTTGAGGCCAAAGTGATGAAACACTACAAGAAAGGAAGTTCTTGTGGTTTTTCGGGGTCATCCAGAAGCAGAGTAATGGAAAACCGACAATAGGCAGGAAGGACTGGAAAGCGTGTGAGAGCTTTCCTACCCAAACTCTGCTGAGTTCTGCAGACTGATGGTATATATAGAATCACAGAATCATGGAATCATAGAATCATTTAGGTTGGAAAGGACCTTTAAGATCATTGAGTCCAACCATAAACCTAGCATGGCTGAGTCCACCACTAAACCAAGTCCCTAACCACCACATCCACACGTCTTTTAAATGCCTCCAGGGATGGGGACTCCACCACTTCCCAAGGCAGCCTGTTCCAGTGCTTGACAATCCTCTCAGTGAAGAAATTCTTCCTAATATCGAACCTGAACCTCCCCTGGCGCAACCTGAGGCCATTTTGTCTCATCCTGTCGCTTGTTACTTGGGAGAAGAGACCGACCCCCACCTCGCAACAACTTCCTTTCAGGTAGTTGTAGAGAGCAATGAGGTCTCCCCTCAACCTCCTCTTCTCCAGGCTGAACAACCCCAGTTCCCTCAGCCACTCCCTATCAGACTTGTGCTTCAGGCCCTTCACCAGCTTTGTTGCCCTCCTCTGGACTCACACCTCAATGTCTTTCTTGAAATGAAATGGGGCCCAAAACTGGACACAGCATTCAAGGTGTGGCCTCACCAGTGCCTAGTACAGGGGCATGATCACTTCCCCAGCCCTGCTGGCCACACTCTTTATGATCAAGCACTCGTGCTGATACAGGCCCAGATGCCATTGGCCTGCTTGGCCACCTGGGCGCACAGCTGGCTCATGTTCAGCCGGCTGTCAACCAACACCCCCAAGTCTTTCTCCACCGGGCAGCTTTCCAGCCAGTCGTCCCTAAGCCTCTAGTGTTGCCTGGGGTTGTTGTGACCCCAGTGCAGGACCTTGCACTGGCTTGCCAATGTCAGAAGGATTAGCTTCTGGAGGTGTGCAGAGTCTTTAATGACCCTCCATCTTTGCTTGCTCCCCAGCAGGCAGCAGAGGACACATGGGTACGTGTTCACCACAGGAAGGATGTGTGTGGGGTAAGTGCTGGCTGGAGAGGATGCAGGGACCAGAGGGATGCCATGGGGGGCTCAGCAGATCCCTTGGGGACACTAAGGATTTCTCCTGTCCCACCACCTACACAGCACTGCTAAATACAGCAGTTACATGCTTGTGGGTCACACTGAAACTCCCTTTCCAGCCGGTGTATGCAAGAAAGCCTCTTTTTTATACCACTCTCATACAAATAAAACAATAGCACAGGATAAATCCTGCTTTCCCTTATACTCAAATAAATCTGAGATGACACTGTTGGTTTCAGGAGGGGAGCTTACATTCCTTCATCTTCTCACTCCCAGAAGAAAATTATTTTCTCTTTAAGTAGGGAGCCGGGAATCTCAGATGTGACTGGAGCTATGTGATTAATCAGTAGCTGATGTGCAATACTATAAGAAGAAAATCTGGAGAGGGACTAAAAAGTAAAAAATCGTTTGAGGGCTGGGGGAAGTCAAATATGATATTTCATTTTGATCCATTAATAGTCTGAAAAATAACTGTAACTAAATGGAAACTTCAATGGCTTCCTTTAAAAAAGCCCAAAATACATAATTTTGAAAAGTAAGAGTTATTTTAACAATTTTAAAAATATTTCTTAAGGCTATTCACCGAATTCAGTACAACTTTCTGAATATTTTCAGTCAAATGAGGACTGCATTTTAGCCTTATTACATAAATCTGAAAAAAAAATTAATCTGAAAAAAAATTGATTTTTGTATTAGGCTCAAAATCAGAAGAGTTTTACTTCTGTGAATATCCTCAGGTTTTATACTCCTTTATTGTTCTTACAGCAAAGGACTGAAAGATTTAATTTTATTCCCTTTTTGTAGACCTTCTGTGTCCTAATTTACTTTTCACTTTACAAACTGAACCCCTAATAATCTATGACTGATTTCAGATTATTTCTCAAAGATGTGACAATGGAATTACCGGCAATTTTTAATCAAGGCAACTGAATACATTTTGCCTTTTAATGGGTCATTTGTTTTTTAGACTGCTTGTTCAATTCAAATACTCAGCAAGCATTTTTAAGGGAAAAAATTGTTTCTTAAAGATTGAACACCCTGTTCCATCCGCTATGGAACTCAAGAACAAGTTTAAGGCTGTATTTCTTCCTGTTCTGTGGATTTAATGGTCTGCCAGAAATGTAAGGATACACCATTTTTTTTCATTAAAGTAGTTTATGTATTCAGTCCATTTTTTAGCTTTTAGTATACATGGAGATTTGGTTTGACTCTTTTTGGTTCCAAGTCAATGTATTAAAAATGTTCCGCACATAATATAAATTAATAGCTGGTTAAAAGATGTATTTAATTATCTTCAGTAGAATTGTCATCTTTCCTATCATCTGGTACCAAGAGACACTGGACATTTCGCTCTGTTGAAGAATTCCCTGTCTTTATGAAGTCAAACTCCAGTCACATTTTTCAGCAGAAAAGATAAATAGGAATTAAAGAGGGAGGACCCTGTGCAAAGGAACCACAATTTATCAGTGTAAAACCTACAATAAATTAAAACAGTTTTCTCTGTGCCATTTTGGCTATCAGAGGAGCTTCCATACCATTTTGTCATGCTAAGATACATTCCTTATTAATCATTGCATGCACATGGCTCTGCACTTGGTCAAATGAACGGTTCTGGACAGCTACGTCCTCATGCACCCTTTGCTCCCCGAGCTTACGAGCCTTTCACAGGATGTTTAGACAGGAGGAAGGAGTGCAGGACACCAGCATGAGAGTGCTTATGACAGTCTGGGGGTTACATGGTTCTGCTTTTCAAAAGGGTGTATACTTATTATTATATCCACTGGTTTGCACCACTATTGTGCTACAAAAGGAGAAAGCCCAGACAAAGAAAAGGAAACAAGAGACAGAGGTCTTTGCAAAGTAGTCAAAAACCCCAAGGTGAGAGTCATATCCCGTTCTTCTCTAGGGAAAAGAGACAGTATGAAGAGTGACCCTGCCCTTTTGGAGACTTTGTCCTTTCTGTAACTTTACAGGTGTAAGAGAAAATTTAGATGAGTAGAAATCCTTCCAGCCCCAGTCCTAAATCGAAGGCTGTCAGGTGGTTTGGCCAGTGGAGATTTTAGGTAGAAGAGCAAGAGACACACTGAAGATAGACCTGAACAGGACAAGAGCTGCACATGTTGCACCAATTTTCAATTATTTTGCAACAAATCCACAGGAAACTCTTAAAGGCCTTGAACAACAAAGGTACAAGCCCTGCTGTTTAGTTGGGTGGTGTCTCTTCACTGGTGCAGAAATGAAACACTGACTGACTGGGCAGTCACCCCAAAAAAAGAGCTGCTTTGCTTTGCAATGTGAAGGCTGAAATTGAGCCCGATGTGTTCTCTCTGACATTTGCAGATTGCTCTGAGATGCACTGCCAAATGCATTCAGATCTACAGTTGCTTCTTCTAAGCGTAAGTACCTCAGAGTGCCATAAACTCTATGCATTTTGAAATGTCTCTGTGGCCTGATCTGGATCATTTACTGCATGAAAGGTCAGCTGTACTATAACCCAAGGGCATTGATGGCATGGTGAGCCACTGTACCTTTCCTATTGATTTTGTCTCACTCTGTATCTGCAGCTACAAAACTAATATGCCATGCACTGTGTGTGTCCCAATGGCTACAGTGCTGGCTGACATCTTGAGTGAGGACTGAGAGACCAGGACAAACAGGCACATGAGAAAGATCCTGGCCAAGTGATGCAGATGTGGGAAATGTAGCCAGTAGTTATAGGATGGGGATAAAACTTTTAAATCATGTTTAATTCTGTCTCTACACATAGAAGTGTGCAGGGGTGCACACCTTATTCTAAGGTTCAGTATGGGTATGTATCACCTGCAGAAATGATGGGGGGGCGCAGGTTAGGCAAGAGGCAGGAGCATTGCCAGAGTTGTGGTTCTGGTCCCCGCCATCTGGGATGCCTTCACCTGCTCTTGGTGCAAGACTGCATCCCTGCTCTTCCACCAGCGTTGATACCCTTCCAGCAGCTGGGTCCAAAGGTGCACTTCCCCAGACTTCAGGAACTTCAGCGAGACCAAGCATCAGCTTGAAAAGTAAATTTCCCATGTCCCAAAATCATGGGCATCTCACTCCCAAAGCCATTCCCAGGAGCCCATCGGTTCGCATAACTTTTAGTATAAACATCCCTCTGTAGAACTGAATCAAGCAAAGAACTTTTTTCTCTCATTTGTGACTTCTAAAAGATCATGCAAGTTTGAGAAAGCTATTTTAAGTTCTGGCAAATTAAGAATAAAATCAACCACCAAAAGTCAGTCAGGATGCTTTGTTATGACAAAATGCTTTTGGCTAATGAAAATATTTCAGTTTGAGTCTGACTATCTCAAACATTTTGAAAGTTTTAAATACCATTAAAGGAAATTCTGAAATAAAATAATGATGAACCAAAAGTACTGAAAACAAAGTGACAATTTAGTATTTAACAAACTACTGTATTAAACACTTCTATATTACACAGACAATTCTGCAAAATTTCCATGGATTTGTGAATTGTCTCAGTGTTGCTACAGCAGCTCTCTCCATTTAAACAGTTTGTTCAGTTTCATGAAGCCCTGCCTTATCTCATACAGCCACATAGAGTTGAACCTACACAGAGTGAAACAGGAAAGTTTGACAACATAACCACTGAAAGACTGAATAAATCGTTTGGGATAACCTTGTGTTTTCTCTCTCTGCTTCCACTTTGCTTCATGGGAAAAGGCTTTTGTAAGAGCAACTCTTAGATGTTCTGGTTCGGAGGAGTTCAGTGATCGCTTTTGTTTTCAGTTTGCTCAGCACGACAACTCCTGTTTTATTATTCTAGCCTGAAATGAATTGAACAACTCAAAGGGATTCTCATAACACTGAATTTGGGGTTGAAATTATATGACTTGTAATAATGTCAACCTTTTCTTCAACTGAAGCTGTCTTTCACAGTCATAATGGAAACAGGCAATACCATGAAAGGATGAATCAATCCCTAAGGACCTGACTCTATTTCACAGGTAACAATGTAAATCAGAGGCAGGAAAAACATTGGAGATGTTAAACTACTATAAGTAACAGCAGGACTAATTCCTACATTTTCAGATAAACAAATATGCACATTAAGAATTGTATTCAGCTGGGAGTATTATACTGGAAGTAGTCATCTTACTTTAAACATAGTAAGGTTTATTACAGAATAAGGACAGGAGCTGGAATTTTACCGTTATTCTTGTACCTTCTGCAACTTTTCTTTCTAGCAGATGCTGTTTGGTATCTAATTACCTTGACCATAAATGCAGAAGAAAGTTAAAAGAAAACAGAGAAAAGTAATTAAATACATAGTAATGATTCAGGAGTTAAATAAAAATAAAGTTCAAATTTGCTAAAGCTGAACAGGAGGAAAAAAAACACGTTAATGCATCCACACAATGTCAAGACAGAAAGAGCCATTCTGAGCTATGATGTTGCCTCCATAAAGAATCTCTGGAGACTTTACTATTCATCTTGAAGAAAAAAAATCTCTAACAAAGAAATTACAACTTAAAGTGTACCATCCTAAATGCACCAAGTGTGTGCCTTTGCAAAAAGCATGCAAAAATATTCTATCCGCTCAACCTCATGCCAGTACTTGTCTTCTAGGAACCAGTCCCTCCACTGAATCAGGATGACCGTGAGTTTTGTACACCTTCATCAAGTAAGTCAAATAGGAATCATCACACTTGAAGAAGGTAAGCGTCATTTGAGTTAATGGGAGTGCTAGCAAAAAGTAGAAGGATCACCCCCACAATGTAGTTCCAACTTTCTATCTTTTCCAGCAATGTTTCCCCAAATCAATGTATTATCACATCATACTGAAGTCGTTTTTTTAACAGTTCTGTTTGGTTTGGTTCAGTTTTTGTGGGATTTTTTTTTTTTTTTGAAGTGAGCATTTCGTGATGAAAGGAATAAATCTGATACCTGGTCTTCTTGATTTTCTGTTGTCCCACTGGGCTTGCTTCCCAGCTATGTTACTGGAGATTTATGCCACTGAGCAGTTTGCATTTAGAAGTGGTAGTTTTTGAGCATGCAGCCATGAAAAATGAGCCCAGGAAAGCATGGCTATTATACATACACATTGAGAAGATGATTTGAAAATGTTTTAGAAAATCTGATGTACCAAGACCAACTACCACTTTCTCTCAGTTACCTCACGTGCCTACATCAGGGAAGTAGACACTAAGAATGAAGAAAGCTTACTTAAATCAGTGACCAGTGGTATGTGTGGTTCTCACGGACCTGACCTCAGTACAGGTGTACGTGGGTCGGGATGCCACTTGGTAAGAATCAAGGAGGAAAAATTTTGGAAACGTTATAGCACATTGTAATGGTATAGTGCCTCTGGAAGGTGTTAGAGTTGCTGCTTGTGATATTTTCAGAAATATGCCTTACTTCTTTTGTCCTTCTTGTTGCTTACATTTAAATGTGTGTCAGCTGGGTGGTAAAAGCATGCCTTCAAATTTCATACTAGGAGCACATTATTTATTCCTTGTTTTTCACTATTCCATTTCTGGGCTTGGAGCTTTTTTGTGAATGTGATTCTCGACTGAAAATTTCATTTTCAGTAGAAAGCACAGCATCTTATCGAGGATCAAACACCCTAGACCTTAGATAAACAATACATGCTTCCAACAAACAAGCAGCATGAGTGACTTGTACGGTGAATATCCCCTACTGTGAAGCCTGATCTTGTGTCTCTCTCTCTGCCCACGTTATGAATAACAAATGGGAGGACTAGGTCAGAAAAGAAGGTTAACCTACCCAAAAATACTAGTTTCCCAGAGGTAGTAATTCAACAAGCTCTACCCACAACAACACAGATATGGGGAAAATGAAAAGATAAGGGTTTCCTCAAACATTATTTCACTCTTAGGAGAGTGGAAAAGGAGATGAAACACATTTTACCAGCAGCAGGGAGGCAGAGGCACTAAGTGGCCAATGCCTGGTATCAGGCGCTCGCAGGGAGGAATAGATGAGAGCCCTTTCCTGCCAGCCTGGGAGCGGGGGGAGCGCTTCTGCCATTTTATCTGAAAGGAGATGATATGCTTGGCATAAAGTTTTGGCAAGTGGAGCTGGACTGGTTTAGCCAGACACCAAGGCAACAATCACAGGCTGAAGAAAAATAGCACAGTTGGAAGTAAATGAATGTCTGTAATGTAGAGCGGTGGTAAGGGAAGAGCCAGATTATTGGGAGGTGGGAGTGTATGAGCAAAGGAAATCGGGAAGGCATTGGAGATGGTGAGGGAGAGGAGCAGGCCTGGGAGGTATATCTTGGAAGCTGGGGTATGGATTTTAAGGCTTTTAGAAAAACATGGTGAATAGGTGAAATAATGGAAATGGGGATATGGAAAGAGTAATGCTACTCTGTCAATCATATTCCTTTTCAAAGTCTGGTTAAATAGGCATTTACTTATACCAAATAGCGGTAGATGGCTGCAGCAGGCATTCCGATAACCCCCAAAGCATTTTCTATCTATAGAAATGCACAATGAAGTCTATTTAATATGGCCTTCATTTCAAATTGAGCAGACGAATTTAATAGACTGCAGCCTTTTGTCTAAGGACAAAGGCAGGGAACTGTGTAAAGCTGAGTAATATGAAATACTCAGGAGTCTGCTTCTGGCTCGTACTTAAGGCTCTGTTTTACAGTCATGGAGTTTGGGGGAAAAGCTGTACATAAATAAAAAAAAGAGCAGGAGGTGCTTTTCCCATAGAGTCTATTACTTCCTGCAATTCATGAGAACTCTTTCCTTGTGCATAAAGGTCACCTTTCATTTATGTACCATATGTTTGGTTTGCTGAAAAAGAGTGTCCTGAAAATATACTAGAAAAAAATATGGAAGGAAATGTAAAAAGTAGGGGTAAAAGAGTGTGTGTCATGGCAGGACTTCTATAAATAAAGACTATTAAAGGGAGTTGGCCATTGAAATTGCTCCTTACAGAAATATCCTCGTGGCACTAGAGATCACAGACTGAAAAAAAAGACTTTTACTGACTACTGTTACTACAGAGAGACTTTAAAACACAGGCCAACACTGCTCACTGCTGTTATGAATGGCCAAAAAAAAATATGTGAGAATGTGAAGAGAGATGTGAAATTTTGCAGAGTAATGCTATAACAGAGACAGAACCAAAAGGAAAACTGGCAACCTAGAAAATGAGGGAGCAAAGAGCCTCATTTAAATGGCTGGATGCATTCAGGACCAAGTGTTATAGTATGTTTGCCTGTGTCCCCATCACTGCTCTGTGCAGAACTCCTTCCATCTTAAACAGACCCAAGATCCCAAATGACCCCAGCAGGTACCAGCAGATGGCTGGGCAAGATGGTGGTGGTGTCACTGTAATGCAAATGTATGAGATGCAAGCAAGCAGGGGGAGAGGGCATGAGATGGGATCAAAAAGTGCTCATCTCATGCTCAGCATGGGGGATTTGGTGTGTCTGCCTGGAGTGCATAGCAGCGGGAAGCCTGCATCGGCTGGCGGTGGGATACCCACCTCAAGCAGCAGCTGCCAGCTGCAGAACTACAGCCCGCCTTTGAGGGGCTGTGGGCAGCACTGCTTTTCTTTAGACTGAGAATGAGTGATGGTGTTTTCATTTTGATGACACCTCTTTAGCAAACTCCCCCCACACCCTTTCTCAGCAAGGGAAAAATGTGATTGTAAGCAGTGGTTAGTGCAATTCATAAGCCCTTCCACAGCCAAGGGCAAAGAATTATATTTGCAGCCACTCCTTAGAAACTCTGAACAAAATATGGCTTAAAACTAAACCTACATCAGCTCATTTCCATCAGTGTTGCTATATACTCCCATGATCTATGCACAAAAATGTGTTTCAAGTTGATCAGCAGTGAGATGCTGCCACTGGAGCTGCAGAGCCCTAACCCCAGCTGTCTTCTCATGCACAACTCACCCACAGGTGTGGGGGTTCTCTCCTTGATTTGAGGTGTACACAAAACTAAAATGTCCTTCAGGGCCGCCCCAGCTTGCAGCTGCTTCCCAGAAGACCCTGAATGCTCAGAAATAGTTTACATAGGAGTGAACATCTTGGTGACCATCAGGAATTGGAGCAGGGCTGGAGCGATGCTGGTGAGGGACCTGGCAGAGCAGGGACGACTGCGAAGGAGAGCAGACACTGCGGTCGGTCCAGATTGTGCAGAACATGGCTCCTGAGGATGGAGAGAGGGAGGGAGAAAGCACAAGTGGGTGGTGGATGAGAAGCTCTCCAGCACCTGCAACAGCAAAACCACTCATGAGGCTGTGGTGGTACACAACGTGGATGTGCGAAGGTGACAGTGCCCAAGAAAAGCAAGTTAGGAAAAAGTCTAAAGCATGTAGACGCTCAAAATCAAGATTAATATTAAGGCTATATGTCTTAGAAAGTACTGTAAACATGAGATTTCTCCGGTTGCAACAGTAGGGAAGGGACTGCCGGGGCGCTACGTGGGAAAGCATTCCGCCCTTCCCATAGCCAAAGGTGCTAAGACCAGGCAGCTGAAAGGGATCTGCACAGCAGAGGGGTATCAGGGTGTGTCAGCAATGCCGGCTGCAAAGGACAATGCAGAGCTGCAACTCCCTTCCGCCCATGCCCCCTCTGCCAGACATCCGGATTCCAGGCACAAAAGGGCAAAGTCATTTTTTTTCCCTTTGAATAGCTTTTTGGGACTCTGGGAGGCTGCCCTTGAGACTGCCAAAGCCTCGCTGCCGCCCGTACGAGCTGCTAGTGCTAGGTTCAATTAATCATCCTCCTTCGGTGGTAACTGTAGTAGCTCGAACCAGACGTTGCAGTAAAATATCTTGAGCCTGTTTCCTTTCTCCCTGCCCGTTATTTCTGTAACGCAGCTGATGGGGTTTGTCACTTGCAGGTAAAGGAGCTGAGGCTCTGCTGTCAGAGGGATGTATTTCTAGTGTAATGACGCATTACAGATGGTTATATGTATCCTAGTTGCATTTTTTCCTCCTCTTGCTTTTCCTTAATACTTTTTTGACTACATTTTTGTTTCCACATTTAAAAAAAAAGAAAAAAAGAAGTGGATTTAAAAAAAAAAAATTATTTAGTGGAATTTAAGCAAACCAAAAAAATCCCTGACACTTGGAGATTACCATTCAGGAGATTCCCCAGACAAGCAAACACTCAGCACTGCTCTATGGCACATGTGTATGTCTGGGACTTCCACCTTCCTGGAGGCTGGACCACTGCACAGTATGCAACATCTTCACCTGGAAAGCATAAAATATTATTAATCAAAGTCTTGTAGAGAACATCAGGTCCTGACCTGGTAGCAGGGGAATAAAACCAGACAGTAGTATCATGCAGATATTTTTTTTCTTTACTTAATGAAGCATTGGGATAATAAAAAATATGTATGCCTTTCTATTTGTTGCATTTTTAAATAACCATTCAGCATTGCTTTTATTTTTTGTTTCATTTGAGTAAGTTTTATGAGTTGCTGTTGTGATGTGATTTTTTTTTATTGCTGATATTGCATATGTTATTGTCTTCAGGGTGCAGAATTACATAAGAAAAAACTCTTTCGAAAGTGGGTTTTGTCTGGCTAGTTCTGGCAGGTACTTAGAGCTGGTAGACAGGTACTTAGACTGCCATAGTCCAGTGTTTTCCCTCAGCTTTCTCTAAGGTCTACACCCCCATGACCAGTCCACCTTCTCCTTGCTTGCACAGTCCTGGCTGAAGGCAGCTGCAGCCCAGCGTCCTCAGGAGAGGAGTGCATGCCTGCCTATGCCTTGGAGAAGGGGGCACCTTGCAGAGATCCCAAGGAGCCCATTCAGTCCCTTGCTGTGAGAAAAGGCAGTTTTCCCCCAGTTTTCCAACATGGTACAAATGGAAGCCAAAAAAAGTCACATTTTCAAGTAACCATGACTTCACAGATACTAGCAACACAGAGCTCTAAGATAACCAGAGAAGTCATGGAAGGAAAGCTAGAGAATAATAATAATAAAAAACCTTTTAAAAAAAAATCTCCTGAGAACTGGGACTAGATGGCAAGTCCCAATTTCCACTTAAATTATAAAGTGCTGGATGCAGAGGGAGTTAAGAAGCCTGTCTGTTATGTCAGAAGGAAGCATTTTCTTCAAAGAAATCTAATATTTTTCATTCCCATTTGTACTGGGCTGTGGCCTGAATCCAAGTCAGGGACCAGTTCACAGAAGGGAATTAGAAGGCAGAGCTAATAACTAAGCACAAGATTAATTCTCTGAGCTCTGTAAGCATGCTGTCAGATACAGCTGGGTGAAAACCACCAGCATGATGGGAGGACCTTGCAGCATGCAAGCCAGTGGAGATATCAGGCCCATGGGAATCAAATACAATAAATCAGGTGTTATTACTAAACAAGACTTAGAATGACATTGAGCTCAATCGTACAGTGGGTACAGGGCTGTGGTGCGACGATGGTGATTGAGGCAGCCGTGTGCCCTCTGAGAGTGCT
This sequence comes from Cariama cristata, assembly GCF_000690535.1. Lineage (NCBI taxonomy): Eukaryota > Metazoa > Chordata > Aves > Cariamiformes > Cariamidae > Cariama > Cariama cristata. Next base: position 18,896 of record NW_009618258.1, on the reverse strand, counting down.
TCAGTTTGATGATGCCATTTTCACAGGATGCTTGAAGTCTAGTGAGACCAGCAAGGCCAGTAGAGATAAAGAGAAAAACAAGTCTTCCTAGCTCAGAATCAGGACAGTCTCTGCAATTGTCCGTTTATGGTTTTATGTTTATAGACCTGCATCAGACAAAACACTAAGGTCCCTAATTCTGATTTTAGGCTCCTACGTTATGCCTATTTCCTGAAAATTACAAGTCTAAATGTTCAGTTCATTTTGACTCGTGGTACTCAGAATTGCTCAAAAATTTCTGTTTTATTTTATTTTCCCCAATGGAAAATTAGCTTTGGATAACAATCCTATGATTTGTTTTGGTATTTTGATTTCTTTTCCTAAAATCTAGTTGCGTCTGATGGAAGATTTTGTTTCTCCATCAAGATATTCTCACTCAGAACCAAAATGTCCCACATTCTGCCACCATGAACAAAAGCAAAGCTGAGCACCACAGTTCCCGACCCCCAGGTCCCACATTACCCACAGCCACAAGGGAAGCCTGGAGAAGAGGAGGTCTGAAGTTTGGCTGCTGTCCTAATGCACTTCAAATTTTGTTTCCTATCTTCACACGCAGTCAAATCCCAAATGGTCAAAGCAGCCACACAAAGGAAACTGAGTACTAAAGTAAGTTTCCCATCTAACATACCTCTCCACTTTGTAAAAATGCATTCCACAGATAGGCTAGTCACAGCAGAGAGGACAATGTCTTGTTAAATGTTTTAAAAGCATATCATCTTCCAAGCTTCCCAGTGGAAAACTGTGTCTATAACTTTAATATTATTCCACATATTGCCATCATCTACTGCTGATTTTTGTCTGCAAAAACCTTTCAGAAAATCTTGCAGGGCATGAACAACATCTGTAAATTATTTCTAAATACAAGATGCGCCTGGGTAGATCCTTGCTGAGGGTTTTCTCAGCAGTGGCCTAGACAGGCAGGACCAGGAGGGGCTGCTGGGAGGGAGCAGCAAGCGGGCAGGTAACCCCAAAGTGCAGTTCACCCCACAAAATTGCAAAGAAAGTTGCAGGCTTCTCCACAGGGAGATGGACTTTCACTCCCTTTGATCAGTGTGTGACTGCTGGTGAGCGAAGGAATAACTAATGCACCCAGTGGAAGACCCTCATCTTCTGAGATACCCTAATCAGCCGTGGCCACATGTGCTTAGTGTCCTTGGAGCTGCTGAGACCAGCGAGGCCCGTCACGCTGCTGGGCATGCTTTGGGATAGAGTAGAAATGAGCTAAAGGGCAAATCCCCCAGGATCGATCCACCCACCCCTGTAGTCCATCCCCTGTACTCTGTCCTGTGGACTCTACCTCCGCCAACACGCTCCATCTGCATCTTTATCTCTACTCAACTTTCCTACTGAAATTCCTTTTCTAAATAAAAAAAAAAAATGTGTTCCCTGGTAGGCGTATGAATACTTCTCTTCACAGGCATGGAAAAGTTCTGCTGCCATGTTCACGTTGCAGCGTACTGCCTGTCTCTTCAGGCCAGGATTCAACTCAAAGAGGGCTTCTTGTTTGTCTCATTCCACAAGTTCCTTGTTACCTTTCCTGCAGGCTTTACTATTTCTCTTCCTGCTCTCTGCCTCCTCTCTGCTGACTCAGTTAGGACCCTTTCTCTCCTGGGCATCTCTGAGTGCAGGATAAGAGAAAAAGGCACATACCATTTCTTCATCTCCACTGCAGACACAAGAAAAATGTTAACGTCTCTGCTTGCCATGGGGATATTCAGTGTTGTATTTGGCAAGCTTAAATTCGTTCTTATTTTTAATTGTAGCTTGATATTCTGCCTAGTCCTCATATTTAGAAGCCAGTTAGCAACCATTAGACAGGAGAATATTCAACCGGTTTCAACAAAAAAGCTATTAGCTTTACAGCTCTGGCATAAATGGGTAACATTTTGGGAGTGAATGACCTGCTGTAGTTACTACAATTAATTTCCTTTTTGTTCTTTTCTCTCTTGATTTCTGTCTCCACGTTTATTTCCTTCTATATCTTCCTCTTAATTTTCTTTCTCATCTTTTTGTGTTTTTTTGCTGTAGATCAATTTCTCTGAAGCTTAAAAAAAATAATCAGAGACTTGCCAGTATTTTCCTTTGTAAAGGTCACATAGTCATTTGCATCGGACTGCTCCTTTAAAAACAGACAACTTGTGTTCATCTGACACCAGCAGCAGAAAGTAACAGATAAGAACCAGCACAATTGGAGCCTGGGCACCCTCCCAGGCGGCTGCACACACCCCTCCTTGGCCACCCGCGGCAATCTCTCCCGCCTAGGACATCGCCGCCTAACGCAGGGTTTTGTGATAAACTGAAGTCCCCCAAAAGACCAAGCTATGGACCCTAGTCCACAGTTTATTTTTATTTTTGCCAGTTTCCAAGCAGTCTTTCCTTGTCTCAGAGCAGCTCAGTGATACCATCTGCATCCTCTAAGTTTCCACTTAGAACATTGCTCCTGACCACCTTCAAGGCTTCCATAAAATTCCACAAGAAGCTGGTCAGTGATTTAAGCTCCTACTCACAGAAATCTCATTCTTAAATCTACTTAGGATGACACAGTTCCTGCAAACTTCAAAGACAGTAAGAATACGATTTTTACAAGAATAAAGCATACTGGGTAGATCAAGGAATCTGTTTATCAGTCCCATTCACAAGTAACAGGGTGAATATTAACAGCAGAGGCTTCAGGGACATTTTATGGTCGAATGCTGGCAAAAGAGTAACTCCTCTCTCTTTCTGGTCTAATGAATATTTAATTCAAAATGGAACTGCTCCTACAGGAGACACTTAATAGCTTGGTACATTGAATATTCACCTGAGATACATGTATCATGGGCTTTAGTTTCTTCCTTTGACAAGGAAAAACCCATGTATTTGAGTGTGGTAAAGCCAGAAGTTCAGCCTGGACCTCTTCTGTCCCAAAAGAGGACTGTGAACACTAGCATAGATTTTTTATAAGGGCTTCATGACCTCTGCAAAACAAGCAAAGCAAAAATTGCCAGGTCATTCTGTATTCCATTAGTCTTTGGTGGTTCAGAGATGAGGGGAATTGCAGAAAGACGATATAAATATAAAGTTATATAAAACAATTGTTTTACAAACACATAATTTTAGAGTTATAGCTACAAACATTTTAATTAAAAATACTGGCAATTCCTGCCAGCTCCCAGCTATGTCTGCAGTCAGGCACTAGCAACAGCTGGAGCCAGTAAGCATTTCATGGGCCATTTTCAGATGCCTTGTGCCCCACTGATCGTCCAGGGAGCGTGAGAGTGTACCAGCCTACCTGGCCATCAGAGACTGCTACCTTTGTCCATTTCCCCCAAAGCATTTGAAAGGTACAAGTCTCATTCTGCATCACACCAAAGCCAAATGTCAAAAACCTAAAAAATGCTGACAAAAAGTAATGTTCTTTGCTGCACAACTGCAAATGTAGTAAGTACCCTCTCCTATATAGCAATGCTGAATTTCATTCAGGGAGGTCCAAAAAAATTGGTAAGTGAAAACATAAAATGGACAGAGAAAGCTATGAAAGAAACCACCGAATAAAGCAGAGCCATAAGGAATTAATCACTGTTATTCTTTCCATAATTGTGATTACAATAATAAGCAACAATGAAGTACTGGAGCCATTAAATAAATTAGCAAAATTTGTGAGGTCCAATTTTACTGACACACTTAATTTCCTTGTAACTTTTCTATACTAATGTCAAAGATGGGGGGGGAAGCAAGCTTAGTAAATCTGATTACAGAGCTGAAGTCTCTTCCCTCCATCTTGCAGGAGAAGAAATGGGATAGACCTCTCTCTGCTCTGCTCAGCTGCGAAATGTTTATGGTTAGGTACCTGTGTGTAAACACCGGTGTGGGCAAAACTGCTGTCCCTGCCCTGCCAAACCCACCGAGAGCTCCACTTTCTACAAGTAACAACTGGACACAGAGTTTGGAAGAGCATGAGCACTTGTGCTTCACCACCCACTACAGGGTCTTTCTGTGCATTTGAGTTATTCTAGGTTTAAAGGGCATTAGCCGACCAGTCCAGACCAGTAGAATAGCTTTTAGCTGCCCAGTTTGGCATGACAAATAATCAATAGTGAATTCTCAGTGTGAAAAGTCTGTGATCGGTTTTTGGTTTAAAACTGTCTCCTCTGAGATGCCTCAAAATACTGCTAATTAAAACATTGGTAGAAATCCAGAGTATTTCACCAGTGATCTGGAAGCAGAGAAAAAAATTAGTGTGCTTATGTGACTTCAAACACATTTTAAAAAATCATTTTAAAAATCTCACTGTAGCATGAGACCTAAAATCTGCAGCAGGGGACTTGTGGCCTACAGAGAAGGGATAAAACCCCCCTGCATAAACAACATCCAGCAGAAACCCACATTTACAAACCGACTTGCAGGCAGTTGCACAAGGGAGCTGGGGTTCACCTCTCCCAGCACATTTTTGTTCAGCCAAGGCTTTCTCACAGACATAAGCTCCACTGCAACTGGCTTTGAAGTCCTGTGCACACCTGCATAGATTACAAAGAAGGGAAGGCAGGTCCCTCCACACCCAAACTGTAAATTAACAATGCAACATGTCAAGTTAAGATATGCCCTCCAGCACCTTGTTTTAAAGTCAGACCAATGGTTGACAATCTCCTGATACACTTAACCCTTTCCCTGGAATTCACACCCAGTTTCCAGCCTCCTGAAAGAAGAAACAAACTTATAGGTGTGACTGTGTGATTTTTTTCTTTAAAGTAATATATCAGTTCAACCGTGGGCCACCTGCTTCAACCCAAGACAGGAACTGAATCATACCCTGGTTTTTTTCTGCACAAAACAGAAGAAAGTTACCACTGTAGTAATCTGATTTTTGCAGAGTGTCTTGTAGAGCAATAGTTTTGGCCTGTGAATATATCACAGGTTGAAAAGAGCCAGCCTTTGCCTTTCCATTTCACTTGTTACTCCTGGAAGAACCCCCTGCTATGGGTAGGTCATGGCAATTACTGTGGTTTTTTCCTCCAAAACTCTTCAGGAGGTTCTGCTCTTCCATCAGAGAAGTACGTCACCAGTAACTACAGCTTTGAAAAGGACTTTTAACTGAGCCAACAACGAGTACACTCACCCAAACTTCAAGACTTCCTACTCTTACTGTAGTCCCTTTCCTTACTTCCTCCACTTTGTCATGGTGGGCTACTAATCGCACTCGTCATGTCCCATCACTTCGTACCTAATGGTAGGTGACAACTAATTCCTGTACCCTCTGTAATGTTAGCCTTCTCCTGACCTAACCTCCTCTTGACTCTGTCTCATCTTACGGCTCCTGTAGCTGCAGGGAACAAGCATGTGAGAATAAAGGACCCTGCCGACCCCCTCAACGTGATTTCTGCAGGGGAGAGCTCAGTGCCTGCTACGACTCCGCACTCCAGCACTACCTTTATTCAACATGTGCAGCACGAACCCAGGCCTATGCTCAAGTTCAAGTTTGTAAATATCCCACAGTGAGGACACATATCTTCATTGAACTTTTCACATTTGGATATTCTTTGACTGTTTGTTTTTGGGGAAAGGAAAGGAAAGGAAAGGGAAAAGGGCTTTACTTTAACTCCCTCTTCTGTCTTTCTGTCTCACATACATCTCCTTCCTTGGTGCAAGCCCATGAGGAAGAGACTCAACCATGTTTTCCAGAAAGTAGGAATGATTTATTAAAATTTAAAAAGCTGATTTTCAGAAGTTTCTTCTCTCAGTTGAAAACAATGTGCCTCTGACAAACATTACTTCTTCGTGTGTCTGTATTAAGTGATTTACCTTAAGTATTGTCATGGTTTAATCCCAGCCAGCAACTAAGTACCATGCAGTCACTCACTCACTCCTCCCCGACCCCACTGGGATGGGGAGGAGAATCAGAAAAAGGTAAAACCCGTGGGTTGAGATAAGAACAGTTTAATAACTGAAATAAAATAAAATATAACAATAATAATGATTGTAGTGAAAAGGGAGATAGCAGAGAGGGATGAATAAAACCCAAGAAAAAAAACCCAAGTGATGCACAATACAATTGCTCACCACCCACTGACCGATGCCCACCCTGTCCCCAAGCAGCGATCGGCCCCTCCCAGCCAACTCCCCCCATTTATATACTGGACGTGCCATTTTATGGTATGGAATATCCTTTTGCTTGGTTTGGGTCAGCTGTCCTGGCTGTGCTCCCTCCCAGCTTCTTGTGCCCCTCCTCACTGGCAGAACATGGGAACCTGAAAAGTCCTTGACTTAGGGTAAGCACTGCTTAGCAACAACTGAAACATCAGTGTGTTACCAACATTATTCTCACACTAAATCCAAAACACAGCCCTGTACCAGCTACTAGGAAGAATATAAATTCTATCCTAGCCAAAACCAGGACAAGTATCTAAATCCAAGCACTTTGGTGCATGTTATTAGCTGCATCAAAAGGAACTAAATATCTCAGGAGACAAGCGAAAAAGGAAGAATAAAGATTAAGGTATTGTAACCACCAGGGAATATTAAAGGATGTGAAGAGAAAAAAACACAGAAATAGGACTTAGCATCTTTGGATGAAAGCTGAACTGTGCCCTCCATTCAAAAAGCATCAGATAACAAGAGCAAAACATCAGATTGCCCAATGAATGTATGAAAAGGAATAAGGGAAAGACAGAGCTAATTAATAGGAGGGCTGTAAAGAAGGACCACTGCAATGCATGGTGGCATCTTTATTGCTTTTACAAGAATCTTGAATTCCAGGCTGCTTCTCTAACCAAAGAGCTCTAAATTCAGGTGTAGATTTTTTGTTTGGTTGGGTTTTTTTCTCTTACAATTACACAGCATAGCTAATTGGAATAGTCAATGTTGTACCTCATTCTGTAGCATCCTAAAATGTTATCACTGTTGGGGAGCAGATAATGTAAGGCAATGTGAACAGATTTTTTTCCAAAAATGAGACAAGTGGGGAGCACCATGGGTCAAGCTGGGACTCAGCCTATGTCTAGGGTGGCATTCCAGGCACTCTCTGTCTCCTGTCTCCTATTAAAAAAAATTGGGTTTTTTTCAGTTTGCGTTCATAAAATGTACACAAAGAATCCAAAGCAGGACACACAACACACATGCCCCACCACCCCTGGCAAAATCACAAGTAACAGGAGAGTAACAAGGTCCCACACCCAGGGTATGAGGTCAAAAGGAAAAGGGCCCAGATAGGGAACATTTGGTATCTAGATGAAAAGCCAGTAAGCCAATGACTTGTTGCCTAATACATTTCTAAAGACTAAGACAACAAAGCATCCCAAAAGCTTCCTCTGAGACACCAGGATGGCGAATGGCATTCCAGAAGGTTCCAGTGGATCGCAGCTATCAGTTGTCCTCCATGGAGTGCTAAGTGGACTTTTAGGTTTTTTAATGAGCACATCTTCAACCCAACAACAGCTCAAAAAGGATGTGCACATAGATTCAAAACAAAGTTTAAGATGGATGGAGGGACGTGTGTATGTATGAAGAACAGAATAGAATTAATGCAATCAGCAGTGCCCAAATGCTCTGCTTGATCAAAAAATTACTTTTAGAAAATACGCCAAATAATGCCAGCACCTGACTTTAACTGGCTTATTTTCCCTCCTTTCGCCTCCTTTGCCTTCCACCTGTTATCTCAAGAGCCCTCTACCATCAGCATCTCAAGAACCCACATCTCTGAACTCGCTCAATGAGAGAATGTAGTGCATTAGCCATAATAAGCACAACACTGAAATGACTGACTGCCCTGATAATGATTTTCTCATGTTAGTAACACAGAGAGTGCAACAAGCACATAAAAATGGATTACTTTCCTTTCAAAGGAAAGGGCAACTTGATCTAATCTGAAAAGGTGCTGAAAATAGCACTAAGGAGTGTCTTGCTTATTGTAATTCACTGAATGCATACCACTTCGGCTTAGCTGGAAGAGAAAGACCCTCTGATAGTATTGGGGAATCTGAACTTTTGGGAGGAGACGCAATCAGTCCTCCCCTGAGCTAATCTTAACGGGCAAAGCGCCTATACACTCAGTAGAGAGGTATCTCATTAATCCTGTGAAATATTGACATATACACTGAGCGAAGTGTAATTACTTGCCCTTGAAGGCCATTGCAAGTAAGGGCTTGGAGTTCCTCCTGCCAGGAGTTCATGCTCCCTTCAAGTATATCATGAATCTAATTGACCTGGTATCTCAGAGATACAAAACCAACCAGTTTTTATAGAACCCTGGCTCAGATTAGGAGATGCTACCCTGACAGTGTCGGGGCAACCGGGCTCCTAAACCTCCTTACTTCCACTTTCACTCCTCAGACAAATTTCCACCCCCTCTCACACTTCCAGATATAAACTCTCTAGTGTTTTTAAAACTTTTCCTATTACACAGACCCTTAGAAACCAACTCGTGGATGTCCCCCTTGTCCCACAAACATCTCCATACTGTGCTTTAGTGACCTGTCAAATCTCATTCAGCTGCCTCTGGGAAATTCATTTCTGCCACCGTTCCTGCGTGCAGTGGCTGAGTAGTGTGCACTCGCATCCCTTCCTTTGTATCCGAACAGAATTACCCTCTTGCTCATCTTCTTCTTCTTCTGTGAGCCTGTCTGACAGAGCAGCCACGGGTTGCTGTAGAGTGCACGGAAAGAGTTAATATCACAGGGTCTGTTATTGCTCATTAATACTGCAGAGGTGCCTGGGTACCCTGGCAAAGATCAGGACTTACCAGGCCAAGGACTGTACAAACAGTAAGGGACAGTGCCTGCCTGAGAAGCCTGAAATCCAAACACACAATGCAAACGAAGGTCGAGCTCCCATTTCCATCTGACAGGTGGGAGGAGGTGCCACCTCCCCTCTGACCACCACCTCCCCTTTCTTCCCACGCTGAGGGTGAGGTGCTGCTCCATGGGGCTCTCCAGCAGGAACCCCCATCTCCTCTGGCAAGAAGAAATCCCACTTTCCTCAGAGATCTCCCACGATACACCCGGGATTTTCTTGCTGCACAGTTCCCGTGCTTACCAAGGGCTGACTCCTGCCCACATCGCACACACAGCCCCTGCCAAATCATTGCAGCCCTTGTACACCTACGAGCCCATGTACACACACAAAGACACGCAGGCATGGCGCTCTGCCTGGCTCAACACACCTAGGAAGACCCAGGACTGCCCGCTTTGCCCTTGGGCAACCTAATTTCCTCATGCTGCACCCCAGCCTAGAACTGCACCTGGACCCAAGTCCCCCGGGAGTTGCTTCTCAAGGGCACCCACAGGGGCTTTTCCTCCCACTGCTACATGATCTGATTGACAGTCTGTGTTGCGTGACATGATGCACACCCTTGATTTTGTCCGTGTTATATTTAACACTGGAAGCAGTTGTTTCCTCAGTCCCCGGTCTGGGATGAGGTGGTGAGCTTCCCTATGTTGTTGTTCATGGTTGCACCACACCACTTGAGGTCACCACCCAAGCCTGACCTCACAAGTGACTCCCCGTTCAACGCAGAACCAAGTGTCCACTTCTGGCAGCATCCCACCTAACTCTCGCCACTGCTAGACTGGCAGGCAGCCTGTAAATGAGTCCAGTAAATTCAAGAAAAAAAGAAAATGTAGTGGTAGATATGAAGCGAATGAGGAACAGAAGCAGAAAAGCATTTACCTCTGGGTACTTGGTGGTAGTCCTGAGAGCAGGCTCATATCAGTTGCTTTGAAGACAGGTCACAAGAGGATGCAAGCATTAAGTTGCCAAATAATTAGGGCTAGCCAAGCATAACTTCAGAATTTACTTTCAGAGGATAAAACCATGAGTGCTGGCAAGTTGACATGCCCTTAAGGGTAGAAAATTAAATTGATTTAACAGTCAGGCTGCCATAACACTTTCTCTGGGATTTCCCAGATGGAAATATGTGTGAATGAACTTTATATATCATGTGTTACAAACCAAAATTTCAGAAACTGTCAAGACTGACTGCACATACTCTGCAGAAAAGATCTGTGAATGTTCAGTAGATCTGAGAGCTCAGGAACATGTTTGGCTTAGCATGTGTGCTTGACTCAGCTGAACAACGTGAGTGAGCATTGCAAATCCACAATCCTGGATGCTTCAGACTTACCATACTATCAATTCACACAAGCAGAACAACACTGTCTGAAATCCCCAGGACTTTCAGGCTGGCTGTGCACATGCCAGGTAGCTAATCTGTGCATGCATTGTAGAAACATTGCAGATTTCCAGATTTATGGTGGCTCAGGCAAGGATCTATCACGCAGTCTCTCAGCAGGGCTGCCCACTGGCTAGAAACCCTGGGCCAGTGTAAAAACCCCAAGGTTCTGCCTGCGCAGCTCATCTGCAAGGAAAACAGGGCATCCCCTGGAGCACTCAGACGTGCGAGGGCTCTGTGCTAACCGTGATGGTGACAACAAGACCTTGGTTCTGTCCGCTTCACCTCCGACAAACGCTTTCTTTTTCAGACAGAGCCCGTGCCTGGTGTCATTATCTGGAAGGTTGCACTTGTTTATACCAGCCCATCAACAAACAGATGAGGAACCCATGCAATGCTAATTACATACTATAGGTACTTGTTGAGCCATTTTATAGACAGTTGTGTGCCTTTATAATTTAAAGGGACAAGTGCAGTGAGTTACATGTAAATGAGGTCTGGTTTAGTGTCCCAGCATCTATAAAGGACACAAGAGAGGTGAATCAACCAGGGAGCTCTTTTCTCCTCTGCATTATTGCAAAGGAGGCAGGCAAAGCGTGGAGGCTGGTGTTGCCTCCTGATGGGGAATTGGTGGTTCATTAGCTCAGCCAGAGGCACCGTGTGCCCTAAGGAAGAGGGTGCCCCTCAGGAACGGGGGTAGCAGAGGCCCCTCCCCGCCAAACCCCAGCCGGCAGGTTGGGATCGGCATGGGAGGGAGCGCCTGCAGCAGCCCTGGAGGGAGGGAAGGGCTACACCCAAGCCTTCCCCTCCCAAATCCCCGGGGCCAGCTTCCCGCCCAGCGTCAGTGCCTGCCACTCAGAGGATAAACCCAAAAAGAAATGTACGTGAAGGGAAAACCAAGAAATGGAGGAAAATGGCTAGGAAAGTAAAGCTCACTGTACCCATGGCCAAGTTCCCAGAGCTACGCAATTTCCTAGGAGGTATCACATGATACCACAGCATCAATCCATAAACAAATAAATAAACAGGCGGCGGTATTCATTTACCTACTGCAGTGCAACTTCAGTCATGATGTTCGATGAAGGCAAAAGCCTGGCAGGATTTTTAAAAGGACTTGAACTTCTCTTGAACAGTGAGGGATCCAAAATTGCATTAGATAAGAGCTTTCTTAAGAGACTGGAATATTATACACTTATCTCATGTCACAAGACAACCCATCGCTGATGGACACGAGGAAGGACTTTTTCCAAGAGTCTGTTTCTTTGATGAGTCCTTGCTTCCAAATTCTTCCACCTTTGTACATTCATATTAGTCATATCTGAAAATAAGAAACTGAACCAGAAATTACACTTCTTATTAGTTCAGATGCTGATCTAGGGGAGGTGGAGGAGGTGATGGGATACAACAGAGGTCTGAGTTTTTTAACTCTACTGACTTTCATGGAGGTATTCCTGATTTGCACATACAATGTGCTTGGTCACCTCTTGGCAAAGTTTTCCTTCCACAGACATCACCTTGCCACAGCTGGCAGAAACTGGTGATGCTGAGGACAATTCCTACAGTGGCATAGGTGCCTGCTGGCGCAAATTACTGGTTCCCCCTTTGGGTTGTCATTCCTGATCAGCAGTGAACAAATTAGCAGAACATCAGGAAAAAGCCATCTTTGGGAAAGGTAAAATTTCAGCTTCTAATAAACCTGGATGAAATAATGTAAAAGGAAGAGATCTCCAGAAATCCAGAAAGAGCAGCATCAGATTGAGGAGTGGTATTCACTGCATGCTACCATTGCAGGCAGGCATGGTACAGGAGGTGTTTCACAAACCAGACGTGGCTATCAAAAGGCCCACACTTCTCTCAGTGCTTCGCTGGATGAGCATGTCCTAAGTTAAGGGCCACAGAGTGTGGTTCACCCACTGGAGAAGCCACCCTTCCCTCCCTGCTTTCCTTCTGGCCAGAGATACCTCCTGGGATTAGATCATCCCTTGGTGTCAGGCTGCAGTGCTCAGTTGCCAGCCATGGGTGGGTGTGCTATTAGTCAGATTTACATGTCTAAAACATCACTTGTGCAAACACCCCAGGGCATGGCTATGAATGTGCACAGAACGCAAATCTGAAGAAGTTCAATAAGTAGAAGAAGCAGCATCCGAGTTGAAGCTCTCCCCACAAGTAGGTCAAATCTACTCGCAGCAAGTTGGCTAATATGACTTCTCACTGGATTTACTGTAGAATATGTTTTGTTATTAAATGCTTCTTTCAGTTATATTCATATTGCTCTGCTGGAAACAGCATGTGCTCAGTATTTATCTCTAAAAGGTAAAAAATTAAGTTGAAGTGTCCCACACAAGGGGTACATCTCCAGCGGGGATACTCTAAGCACCCACAATAGCCATTAAATCAAAGGGACTTCATAGGCCATGACCATACAAAATAGCTATTCAGATACCTGACTTGGGGCTTGCAGATTGTCACTCTGGCTTTGCCCAAAGCACCTCTCTCTGCGGCACTAGGATGCTGCTGTCTCCAGAGGGTAATAAAAACCACAAGAAACTCCAGACAAAGACAGTAAAATATGAAGCCAACTTCAGAGGAATGTAGGTTACAAGCAGTTCACAAGGTATAAAACCATACTGTAAACCTGTTTTAAACGTTTTCATAGCAAAAAAAGGAGTCTATTTTAAAGGAGCCTACTCATACTTTTCATTACCAAGACAAAATTAACAGCCACAGTCAAATGTTGTTGGGGAAACCACGCACGGGAGCAGGAGGCTGGTGGAAAGCAATTTTGAGTCATATCAATACCATGCTATCGGAAGTGCGGGAATAAAACAGCTGAGCTGAAGTGGTGCCCAAAATCTATCCTTCTGACTGGCTGGTTCCAGATCAGTTGTCAAGGGAGGAGCTGTGCTTTCCTCCTCCCGTAGCACCAGGGAGGAATAAAGTACTGGGGCTGCAGCTCTCAAGGGGAGAAGGGGAAATGTGGAATCCAGAAAAAAGGTCCAGAATAAAGAAACTTTCAGAAGGCTTCAGGGGCGCTGAGCTGGAAACGTTGCTTCAGATCTCTGGCTGTTTTGCTGTACCCGTTTGCACACATACGCATCTTCTCAACCTCTGCGCATTCCACGGCCCCGGCCGCCACAAGAAACAGGAGTAAATGAGCCGCTCGCACACTGCCCATGTAACCATGCTGCCATGGTCTTGTAATCCTAGACCTAGTGCAGCTTGGTTTACCTGATTACATCGCCTTTGTTCACATCAAGCGTTCATTGTGAAACCCTCTCAAGACAGGAAAAACTAGATAGCAGGGGAAGAGTTTCTCTGTGAAGATTGCCACAGATGACACCTGTGAGGCATGTACCCCCCAGTGATGTACCTTTCATTGTTCGAGAAATCAGCAGGACATCCAAAATGAGCAAAAATTTCTCTGAGTTGTCCTAAGCATGCCATCATTTTTCACAGCTAAGCTGTGCAAAGAATAATAGAAATAAAATTTATTTCAGTTTGCATTTGTAAAACATATGCAAGCAATCCAAAGCAGGACACACAACACACATGACCCACCACCCCTGGGGAAATCACAAGTAACAAGAGCCAGAGTTTTAAAAACTCTTTTAGAATAAATTGATTGTATAAGAAAAAAAAGATTTAAAATGATTCACAGGAGTGGTGGGCACACCTGCTAAATCATTCAGATGTGGTCAAAATCAGCAACCCCAAAGATAAATTAAGATCATGTTAATACTCCTCCAGTTGCTGCCAGAAAAATAAACATCCTCATCCCACCCTTCATGTTTCTTTTTAACAATTCTGATCGTAACCTGGGGCCATCCCCTTTGGTCATTTCTGTCCTAGACATCATCCATTACCTCTCCACACAGCAGCGCAGTTCCAGCCCTAACTCCTCTCTCCTTTATTTCATCCATCCAAATACCCTCCCCCCCTTCCTCCCTGGCTTGTATTGACAGGTACAGAGGGGAGGGTGGCAACTCGCCTTCCCGCCTGCAGGGAGGGAATATTAATCCCTTCCTACTCTGTGGAAATGTGGGAGCTGCCTACCACGCTGCAAGCCAAATCTAAGTTTATTTTTAAATAGTAATGTATTGATTTTTGGTATTCCAACTTCAGGAAAGGCCCCGATCTGATCTTGTCTCGCACTGTTTGCCTTTTCGACCTCAAATTATGAAGCTGTGGTCCAGAAAGAGCATAGTGGTTAGTATCACTGTATAGAATAATATGCGCCAAAATGCTGTCAGACATACATCCATGCACATCCCTAAGATTAATTAATTAATTAGACCAAATGGAAACTTTCTGGTAGCAAATATTTGTTGTTGCTTGAATAAAAAAAAAAAAAAGAAAATATAGTTATAACCTTTGATTTTGCTAACGTTTTCAAAGCCTACATGTAGCACTAAAGACAGAATTATTTGCCTAACAGTTTTTCTATAAAATATGCTAAACTATATTATTCTCTTTGTTTCTGTTGGTTTAAAAAAAGCAAACTATTAATTTCTAAAAGTCCCTTTATGGCCTCAGTATATGGGCCATATATTACAGTTTTTCACTGTTTTAGAGTAAAATTTCTAGATTTACACAGCTAAATTAATGAGAATATATAATTTAGGACTCTGATGGTGCACAGATGATTTGCAATTCTAAATTGTAATTAGCCTCACCAATTCAGTGCAATAACTTCTTGTTAAGCACATGCATATAGGCTGTGACTTGTAAACTTGCACATAGTAGATGATGGACACTTTATTAAATCACTAAGGATTGAGAGTATGTGATGGAGAGTTTTCATATGATTTGTGTTAAATGGCTTTTCTGATAGGAGACAGTATTTTTATATGAGTATTTGCCTTGTATCTATGTACAGTACTAATATAAAACATAACAAACCAACAAAGCTATGCCAACAGAAGAGACATTGTTGAAAAAGATTTCTAATTCCTTGAAGAGTCATGTTTTATTGTTATTTAAGAGGATATATTGGTAGAATTAGAACTGTTTTGAAACCACACCTAGCAACAGTTCAAGGAATGAATTTGTTGAGCAAAAACTTCCCTAACAGTAAGTGCACAATTTCTCCATATTTTCAAGATGAAAAAGTTTTGAAGTGAAATGTAGTTAAGTTTGCTATTTAGGTAGTTGAAGTTTGCTGCTTTTTATCCTTAGTTACGGCACTGACCTCAGGCAGCCCTGGAAAATGTCAGCAGAGAATTGCAGCCAACAAACCTCTAAAGCTCCATCCTGTCCTGTGAATGTCCCATTGATTTCAGTGGTGCGGGACCCATCTGAAAAGCTTTGCTGAAAATAGTGATGTGCAGTTCCACCCTAGGATTCCTCTTTTAAGTATGCCACCCTCAAAAATTGTTAGTGCCAGCAGCAGTGTACACTGGTCTAGGGTTTGCCCCAAGTTTCTTTTTCTCCAGCAAGACTAAGGAAAGCCCTCTGCACTGTTTCATGTGCTTTCCATGCAGAAAGCTTAGCCTATAAAGAGTACCTTCCTCTGTGGGACCCTAACTAATGCTTCAAAAATTATAATCTGCCGCATAACTCAACCTAACAGAAAAGCTGCCATTGACTATAATAGGAATCAGACTGGCACTTCATTAATGTGGGGCAGATGATCTTCAATACCCTTCCAGGAAAGGAGAGAGCTCTATTAGCATATGTGGGACATTATTGTCATTTCTGTGTGTGAAGAAGCAAGTGGGTCTGCTGCAGAGAGTCTTTTGACGGTATATGATCCAGATGGATTTCAGAAATATCATTTCCTTAACAAGGACTGAGCCACCTCTTTGATTTGTTTTCTCCTACTAATGACAAGTCTCCCCTGAAGTTCATCATTGTCCAGTAATGTTTCTCAAAGTGTGGATTGTGACTCCTTTGAAGACCTCAAAGCGTTCAAAAGAGGTCATGTAACATCAGCAAAAGCAGAGTCAGTCAGCTCAGTTTTTCCAGGCAAAGAGTTGTGTTTACTGGCTACCAGCATTTGCACCAGCCCAGGAACTATGATCTTCTTCTTATTGCTTTTAATTGGCTGGCATTAGTTAGGTCCCTTCAGCACATGAGCATGATTGTTTATACTTGCAAGCAGTAATTACCAGCAATTCTCATTATAACATCCTAAAGGGACTGACCTGCTGTCAATTCAGGAGGGTGTACAAAAGATGGATAAACCAGAGGAGGCTGCATTTTCAGAAACCCTTGATGTCTCATGCCCAAAGGAGAATAGATGGTAAACAGTTCCCTAATTTTTGAAGAGGTAAATAACATGTGAGCTTGAAACTGTGGAACAGAGGGGGAAGGGGCTAGGCATTCAGCTGGTCTCCACACCTGCAGAAAAACTTACTTTTTAGGAGACAATTTCACTGTATGAGTTAGGAAGGTAGCAAACTAATAAAAGAGAATTGAGTGAAAAGGGAGACTCAAAGAACAGTCATCAAAATCAAAATGTTGAGAACAAAATTAGTCATGAAGCCAAAGGACACAAAAAGAAGAAAAATATAATTGCCTCTTCATCAGCACCAAGAACTGGATAACAGATGAGAGGGACTGGAGTTACACAACTCTGAGCAACGTGACAGTGTTACAGAGCCCAGCATGATGAGTATGTTAAAGCAAATTGCTAGGATCTGCGTAGGCACAGGGAACCAGGGAGATGGCCTTGCATGTCATGTAAGGTACATCATTACAAGCGTGCAGCTCAGAAATCACCCGCAGCTAAAAACCTTGGCAAAGATCTGCCCATTCGGCTTGTGTGTTCAGCCCAGCCATCGCAGGCTCTTCGCAACTAAGCAGCTCTCTTTGTAGACCTATATATATAGGTGTACCCCCTACAACTAATCTCTGAGCTGCTGGCACTAAGGAAGAAAATTATCTTGAAAGCTTATGAATTGATATTATCACTTATGAAGTTCAAGATGAAGTGCAAGTGGTCTATTTCACAGACTATCAAATCAAATCAATTAGCTAGATGACTAGATCCATAATCAGATATCTGTGGTGTCAGAGTAGAAAACTGCATTATCACCCAGATCTTCAATCTGAATGAAGCATGCTGGATGTCTTCTGTTGCCACCAAACAAATGCAGAAGTACAGGTAATCATTTCCTAATTTGAAAATTAATTGCATCTAATATAAGGTAGACCTGTACTAGAACTTGATTGAAGATAGTTTGATCATAATTGTATTTTTGGCACAAGGGATTATATGCCATGAGTTACATACCAAGACAGTAAAGTCCAAACCAGTAATCTATTCAGCTTGTGATTTAAAAGGACAAATGTCACTAAGTAGAAAACAGTTATGAGGTAAATCAAATGAGAGAAAGAATTTAAACAAAAATGTATGAATGATAACTGGAAATTCTTGAGAAACTGTAGTAGATGTTCAATAAGCCACAGTTCCAAAATATCAAGGGTACCCATCCCTTCCCTTAGGAAGGGAATGTGAGGGCAGATATTACATTAACTCCTATGAAGGAAAAAGGAAGCTGATAATAATTATTACCAACCAGAAGATGGGGACTGATAGAGAAATAAAAGCACAGTGACCAGAAAATTAGTATGTTACGAAGAAGAAAAATCTATAATGAATAGATTCTACAGTGCCTCTATAACATAAAATGAGATGAGAATGGTAAAATTATGAGTAGCAATATACAAAAGGCAGAAGTGTTAACTAAATCATTCTATTCTGTGCTGGGAATCATCCCAGCTGGTATACAGTCATATAAGGTAGTGATGAAAGGTGAAGCCTTGAAGCTCTATCAGTCCCCCTGTTTGGCAGAACAACAGAAAGCAAGTGCTAAACTTTCATTCATATCTCAGAATCTCATTAATTAATTCAAAGATTCAAAGATTATTAATCTGTTGGGATCATCTAACCTGTCCTCCTACATAGCACAGGCCATAGGACTTGCATGAATCCCATGTTAAACTACAGAAAGTCTAGTAGGAAAACGCCTACTCGTAAGACTAGAACTATGAAACTAAGACCTTCCTTCTTGTCAAAGCTTATTCTGATTCAGCTTCTGGCCATCGGAGCCTCCTACGTATCTGCTACACTGAGGAATTCATTACAATACTCTCAAAGCACTGTTCATAGACTACAACCAAGTCCCTACTTTACCTTCTCCCCAGTAAAATATGAACATTATGAAGCACATTTTGCCATTTCTCAGGACTTGCAAATGTGGTAGCATTCTTCTTGTCCTGTTGTCCTGGTAGATTTTCCTTCAGTTAAGTTTCTTCTAAGTAACCGAACTTTCTGAAGTTGACTACATGTTTTTCAGACAGTGTCTGCTTTTAGAATTGATAACCCTTGCTTATAGTTGTTACTAAGGTAATGGTAGGACTGGCATGCAGAAAGATCCATGTTTGTACTTAGTCCTGTGGGAACCAAGGTCACCGCTGGCTCTCTTATGGTCCATGAGTGAAAAGGTATAAAAGGGTTGCACCTGCAGGAAGGAGCGGATGGGACAGGTGACCAAGGATGGGACAAGTAACCAAAAATTGACCAACAATGTACTCCATCATATACACGTCATACTCAGTATAAAGCTAAGCGATCACGGGGGTCAGCCCTTCTTCTTTGATGGCCAGCATCATTGTAGGACTCTGCTTGCTCTCCTGCCTCTGATCCCAATCTCTGGCTTCCTGAATCTGGTTCCTGTCTGTGCCTGAGTCCAGTCCAGGACATCCCAGTGCC
>NW_009618257.1:8902-29556 GCF_000690535.1 Cariama cristata | reverse complement strand
AAACCTTGCCACACCAACCCAATACACCTTGGCATTGTACAAAGCCCTCCTCGCCTCTACCCAAGTGGTAACAGTTAAACATGACTGCCCTAGACAACTTCACGTGCAGCATTTAATACTCTTCTTGGCAGCTCCCAAGCCATTGGAAACCCACATATCTATTCAAGGCACATTCTGTTCCTCCACAAATCATCCACACATTTCCTTTCCTCCATAAATGCTGTGATAACAGCTGAAAAGTGAGAGAAAAATAAAGCTGTGTGATATATGTGAAATGCAAAATGGTTGCTCTGTTCTGGCACCATTTGTACGCTCATTTTCCCCTATCACCCACAAAAAGCGGGATCATCAATAGAACAAGGCAAGGACTGTAAGGGAGGGTGATGCATTGTAGCAGATGAACTGGTACAGTCAGTCTAACTGCGACAGCAGATTCTTTTGGTGATACTTGTATTGAAATCCCAACCTTGGAAGATACAACTCAGAAATTCAGAGATAATAAAAAAAATGGAGGTATACAGAACTACTGAGCTGTCACTAGCTTGTAAAGTAAAGGTTTGAAGAGAAAATGTTTAGCAAAGAGCTTTCTCTCTTGATGTGGTCCATACTTTGAAAATGGAGAATAACTGTGAAGGAAAACTTGAGTAGAACAAGAATAAGACAGGAAATAACGACTCCGTTTCCTGACCAACATGCAGGCAGAAAGCAACATCAGCTCAAGCACGAGGAGGATTCAGGGCGAGAGGAAAGCCTCCTTTGGAGAGAGCTTGGACTTCAGAGCCTGGTCCTGACAGGCACAATGCACAGCGAGGAAAAGGCCAGCAGCTTCATGAGTCTTTAAAGGAAAAGGAATGACAAAATCACTGTTACTAATGAGGACCAGCACTTTCTGTCTTTGGAGGGATCAGGAGTGTGGTCTCTGCTCAGAATAGCCACCAAAAAGTGCCACATAAAATGGAAAAGCGTACAGCTGCTCCCTCAGGGTGAAACAGCTCCTGGAGATAAGGGCATCCCAAAACCCACCTCTCCCATCCTGGGAAACCCTGCAAGCTCACTGCCTTCCCAGTACAGGTGGTCATGCAAGCTGGCGGGAGAGGGTCTTCTTTTTTTTTTTTTTTTGGCCCATTAGTGCACTGGACTAGTGTGTTGACACCTGGTGCTTTGTAGAGCAGTAGCAGAGGAACAGTAAGTGCCAGCTGATTCATTGGGAGATGAATGCTTCAGCGTTAGGGAAGCAAACCCTGAGCACTTGTGTGGCTCTTCGTGATTTATCACAGACCTTTCAAGGTGCTCTTGAAGCACAGGGAGAGGATACGGTTTAGGTATCAAGGGACTGATCTGGAGGTGAACAGAGCTGAAACTCTTCTCTGCTTCCATGTACACACACACACGTGTGTGTGCACACATGCATGCACACATGTTCATGCGCATTTATTTTCATATGAATTCCATTTATATCATACATTTATGGAGAAGGATCAGGCTGAAACTATATTTAAAGCAATAGCGTGGGATTCAGAGCGATAGGCTTACTTCCCTTATCTGCCATAAACATATATGAATGTCTCCTTGTCCCATTCCCTATCTGTAGGAGTGGATAATATTCTTCTATCTCTCTGAAGATTCATCTACTTAATTGTAATGGCACCTGTCCCAAGAATGCTCCTGTTTTTTTACATCAGTAGAGCCAATTCCAAAATCCCTCAGGGATTAAAATTCATTCATACCAGGATAGGAAAGAAATATGTGCTTTGTGCAAGCAGTTTGGACTAGATAACATTAGATCTGGCTGTCAGATCTCTTAACACATGACTGAGAATAATAATAAATAATAATAATGATGAGAGAACATATTGCACATTGTCTTTGGTCCAACCAAAATAGTGCCCAGCCTCTTTTGCTATGCTCTGTGGCCTCAGCCAGAGCTGCTATGGTTAGATCAGGGCGAGGATGATCATGGCCCCTGCGGTGGAGCATGGCAGGGCTGGGGTCATTAGCATGCTGAGAGAGTCCCCATCCTAAGATGGAAAGCACCACAGAAGGCTCATTTTAATGCTCTATAGTTGAATAAGACTGCAAACAAGAAATACATCATTATCTGGGCACATCTTGTAATTCTTGTTCGAGCATTTTGCATAATTTGCTGCTACTTTCAACTTCTCTGTTCCCCATGTGGCAATGTTTGACAAAGGGGAAACAGTAAGCTATCTATTCTTGGAATATTTTCCATTGCTTATTGTCATATGGCTTCAGGCCAGACTCTAATTCAAAGGAGAAAAAAACAAATATAATCAGGAGTATGAATAGGACTGCCTAGTGGAAATCAATACACCTTTTAGCAGCAGGTCGGTAGATGGTTCGTTACCTCTCGCACTTAGAGCTTTAGGGGTGGAGAAGGGACTTTCAGTGAAGCAAGACGAGTCAAAGACCAATCTCATTAAATACAGCTTGAGCACACATTCACCACTTACCGCTTAGAAATGATGAAGCAAGAGCAAGGAGATGCATGAAAAAGGTCTTTTCCTTACCTGCGTGCTTGTGTGGTAATAGGATGTATCCGATGCAGCAATGTCTCAAAACCATCACTTAAGACCACTTGGGACTTATATGGTATAAACCTTTGCTCTGAAGTTTTAATAATTTTTCTTCCTACCAAGAGCAGCTCTGCATTGCCACAAATGGACATGCCGAAAAAGTAGGGGCCACGGTCTTGCTTGCAGGTCTGTCTTTGCTCTCCTGCAAAGAGCTCGGGGCTGACCCGCTCCCCCGTCAGTCGAACAGAAAGGCTTCCGCATTTTCCAGGGGCAAAGGTACCCCGTTCAGTGGATACGGATGCAGGCAATGTTTGACATACAGAATTTGGCATACATTTTTTAAATGTCAAACGTGTAGAGAGAGGGGATCCATTTTCAGAAGCAATTAGTGATTTTTGGAGCTCGTTGGAAAACAGAGGGTCACTTTTTTTCTCCCCTCCAAATAAAATCAAACGCAAAGCACTAATATTCTTGCTTAAACACTGAAACATTTGTTGCCTACAATTGAGTAGCTAATTCCAATCATAAACACATTGCAGCAACATCATCCTTTTTTCTCAGATGAATTCAATTGCATCTTTTGTATGTATGTAATAAATGTTAATAAAACCATTCTGTGAGGGATTGAGAGTGCCTTACTTCATGTACTGACACTTACTTATTTGCAGAAGATGCTAAGACAGTGTTGAAGCTCTTTACCGTTGTTTTGCGCTGGCAGACACAGGGTGGTATCAGCCGTGCCGGGACTTACAGGCATCCCCTTGCTTCACGGCTCAGCTGGGAGCATTCCACCGGAGGAGCGAATTTGGCACAGGGGGCTTCACCCCTCGCCTTCCCTCTGTTCATCATGGCAAGTGTCAGCTGCTACTCTCTGCTCTGCTTTTATTGCCTCTGAGCTCCATCCACGCTAAGATCAGATCACACGATGCCAGCAGCACAGCGGGTTAGCAGGGTACAAACAAAATGTCGGTTACAGATGCTACCATGTTTTTCTAGGAAACATCTCTGGCTGCAAAAAAGAGTTTTAATAGAATTGCCAAACTGATTTACAAATGAGGCCACGCTCTGGTGCGGAAGATGGTGCTGATACAGTCTTTGGATTTTGGAGTTTATTTGCAGCATGGATGTTGTGGCGTAGTCGTTTGGCAAAGGGAAAGACGAATTGCTCAGGCTACTTCTGGATTTGTTTATGACTGATACGCCTAGTTAGGCCAAGGCAAAATCCCCAGGTAGTGTTGCAGATAAATGATGGATGGATTGCTCTTCTCTGGGCAGAGCGCCAGGGCATGTCCCGGGGAGTACCACTGCACTGTTTTAAATGGTGTAGTAGTAAATAAAAATTGGATAAACCTACCTGCTGAGTATATACGAGAAGACCGTTACCTCTGTATTCCCTAAATTGGAGGGAGATAATCTCCTTTATCTCTGTTTACCCTCAGCTGCACACAGGTTTATTGGGAGGGAAGCAGTTTTGCCTGCGACGCAGAATGCAATTACAGCGAGATTGTCCCCGTGTCTCTGACAGCTCCCAGTCGGTGACTGAGCCACACACCCTCGCAGTGCCGCTACAGCGAGGAGAGCTGCCGGCAGCATCACCGGCCACTTGCCCTTCGCACGTCGGACAGACTGGCGAGAAGGACTCCGTCGTGCTGTCCTGCTCCTGGGGAGTCCACGTCTGGTGGTGGGGAGCTGCAAAACCAATCCTTCCTTAGCATCAGTTCGTTCTTTTTTGTTTTACTGTCTTCTGTGGGTGTGACTAATTCCCTCCTTCGCTGCTCCTGTTGTGAAGTGTTTATAATCTCCTGTCACGTCTCTCTCCTCACCCCGTGCAATCACTCTACGATGCACAAATCAGATTTTGCAAGTCTAGCTTCCTCATCTCTTTCTTACATTTCTCTTTCTGCCTTGCTGCCTAGGCAGTTTTTTCTTTGCTCTTCTCAGCATTTCTTATCTGATTTTTTGCGCATTTTTGTGAAGAGAGACAAGCAGAAGAGCAGGATCATGGAGCATCCTTGCCTGCAACAGTCCCGCCCTGCTGTTCATCACCTTCATCCTTGAGCAGCTCTGATACACAGTCTCCATACTCCTGTTGTAACGTAACGGCATGGGCTCTACGGCGTACGCAGAGGACCTGCTAGTCTCTCTAACTAGAACTTCCTACGCTGAACTCAAGAAGAACATCTGGTTTTAACTCTTTGCATTGTAGGGCTAAGTTAGACAAAATAAATCTGACTTTTGTCAGGAACATCTGTGTTAGTTATTCTAATTGCGTAGCTTTCAAATTCCAACTATCAGAGGAATTGCGTTAGCTCTGGAGTTTGCTGATTTTTTTTTTTTCCTTTTAATTTATTCTGTGGAATAAGACTAACACAACAAAAGTGATTTCAAAGAAGTATTTCAACTTCCATTACACATCTCAAGTCTGGTTTAAGACAGACTGTGACGATCGTGGAGAAGGACTGAAGACAGGCAGACTTGACCCAAAACAGAGGTGAATACTCTATCAGTAAGCCATGACAGGTGAATAAATAGTGGAGTAATACAAATAATCAAAAGAAGCGAGGACGGTAATCATAACTGTCACTGCTGATACCAGTTTCATACCAAAGAAGTACTGTTCACTGGAGAGATAGGAACAGCCACAAACTAATAAAAGAACAGTATGAAAGGACTGTACACTGAGCCAGGCGAAGCAGCTGAGGGACTCAATGTCTGCTTAGACTCTTCTGCCATGAAGTTCAACAATGTCTCACGGGTGGCAGTGATGGGCAAGAGATCCCAACGTGCTCCTTGAAACGGGCTTTGTGAGATTCAGGCCACAAAGCACAAAGGCAATGAAATGATAGACAATATTCAGCTTTGCTTTCTCCACTCCTGGCACTGAATGAGATTTGCTGTCCTGAACCCAGGAAACCAGAGGCAGCTCTTGGCTTAGGGATGGACTGGGGTCTCATTCAAAACAGGGTCACCTGTTCTCACATTCCTCGAGCCAAAGAGGGGACAAAATACTCGTGTATTGCCGGAGTCATGTTTGATCGCCACGTTGGAGCCTGGATGTTCTAGTTACTCGTCTACAACCCTTTAAATATTCTGTTTCCCTGCACAATCAACAGGCTTATGCTTTTGACCCGCTCAGCTGGGTGGTCCGTGTCTGATTGCAGACTTTGGCTTTATATCATTAAGAACAAACAGATCAATAGAAAATGACCACATTTATTGAAGAGATGCCCGAAATAATGCTCATGAACAAATGACAGGACTGACACCAAGGTCTGAGCAAGGCAAAAAAGCCTGAAATCAGCTTTATCTAATCTAATTCGAATTCATGTGCAGTTATTAAAGAAAAACCTACGCACCTCTAGCTGTATTCATTCAAAAGGGCTAAGGCATGGCAAATATTTTGTATGCAGGCCTACAGAAACAGCACCAATTAACCTGCCCTGATCAGTTCTCTAGATAAAAAATTGTTACTCAGTAGTCCTTGCAATAGTAACGGTTGGCAAGAGAGGGTTTTTCCCTCCAAAAATAAAAAGGTTGCTAAAAAAAAAAGGACACGGAAGTGTCAGGGAGGAGAACTGGCCAAGTAGTAACAACATTCAAAAGTTTCTATTACAATTTCCAGTAGGAAGCCAAGAAAAATGAGATTAATTTGCCAAAGATGCTCTGACCACTGTGAACTCAGGGCCCCTGGTCTACCAGTTTTCGGACACTGGGGCTTCTTTCCCACGGGCATGACTAAGGGGGGGTGGTTGGTCATTAGCTGGACTGAAGATGAGAGTGGGATCTGACTTCAGTTTTTACTGGGTTATTATCTCCTCTTAATTAAAATGCCCTATAACAGTACTTTTCCTTCAGAAGAAAGAGCCTCTAAAAGCTGTTAAACCTCGAGTCTAAGTAGGAGAACTTGCATCCCCAATGACTGAAGAAAAGGGAAGGGTCGCTTGTCCAAATTAGAGAGGCAAATCCAGGAGTGTATTTGCCAACTGATTCCAGAAAGGAATTCTTTATCCTCGAGATGAAGCCAGTTAGCAAGGCTTGTGACTGCATCTTCCACAAGGGGCATTTTGTGGGAGGAGGAAAAAAAAAAAAGCCAGTGTTAGATTTTGAAAAGGTGACAAATTTCTTGTCCTTCTTTCCATGCAGTAGGCACAAACAGCTGCAGGGCAAAGCCTTCTTCTAGTGATCACACTGGCCCGAGACTTCTGCTCTTCTGACCGACATGCAGGACCCCAGGTCTTCTTCTCTACCAGCCATATCCCCAGCACAGGGCCCACCAAAACTTGCTGATCCCCACAATCGCAATCTTGAGAGTACGTGGCTTGTTTCCAGTGACGTGAATGCTTGATCTGACTCACATTCCCTATTTTGTTTATATACTCACCATATTTGCTTCCCACTTGTGAACCAGTGTAGTTCATGTCACAAAATTAGAAAATGAGACAGACTTGTTAGAGACCAAATATAATCTCTGGTTTGACTCAGCGGTGTTTATGTGGAGCTACCCAGACATAATATGGTTCAGCATATTGAATGACACCAGAAAGGGTGGGTTATAATAACTTCCCAGTCTTTACCTCCCTCCTAGAAAAAAGCCCAACCCACTGAAATTAATTGGCATCCCCTGACATCTTCATTAATAATAGAAATAGATACACATGAACATGCCTTTTAGATCTGGGCTCAAAATTTAAAACTCCCTGAAAAGGCTTCTTGTTTTTTTTCCAGCTGTAGGAGTGATGCTCATGACAGGTACTGCCTCTCCCTCCACAAATGCTCTTGCTCATTGCTTCAGATATGATACAAGATCATCCTGATTTCACACTTTAGATGTCTGCAAGAGGCTGAATCATCTTTATCTCTGGGTCTGATTTTGGCTGGTTTGTTACAAGCTCTCGGGCAGGTGTTGATGGATGAAGGGACTGGGAGCAGTTTCCCAATGTGTGTGGTGGGTACGATGCCCGGGGAAGGGACTGGGTGGCTGCATTCATTGCCACATGTGTCCGTGTCTCCCGAGAGTGGCAGGTGAATCCACGTGGATAGCAGCTGCACAGAGTTGTTTCCTAGAGTTTGTAAGGGGATCAAAACATGATCCAGCAGCCAACGGAGCGGGTTTGTGTAGCCAACAGAAACAAGCACTGAAGGCAGGGGCTCCAGGAAAACAAACACAAATACAAAGGCACAGCAACAACATGATATTATGGTGAGGAAGGGAGCTGAGCTATCGAACTGACTCAAGCAATCGTGCACAAGCCAGTTGCACAGGGCATCCCTCAACTTAGGGGGGGAAGATGGGCAAAGGACCCCTTTCCATGGCCCTGAAAGCACGTCACGCTGTGATGGCAGCAGATTTCCAGCACAGAATGAGATGGTCGACTCGGGGGATGGTGCTGGTGAGGGCCTTTTGCCAAGATGGGAAACAGCAAAGACAATCTTTGAATCTCCTGCCTACAAATTATACAAATGCTGACCTGCCGCATTTAAAACTTTTGGTTGAGGTGATACAGGAACCCAAGTCTACTGGGTCTGTATCCTCTGCCTTATCCAAGTATTTCACCATGTTTTTTCTCTATTCCTTCTCCTAACAGAAGCATTAGTTTCAGACTGGCACTGCCTGGTTTGTGGTATCCAGCAGGGTTTCCTGGATGACCTCAAAAGCATAAGGCAGAGCAGTACAGCAATTTGTGGAAAACATGCCACCCCAGTACAGCTCACGGTGTGGTGCTTTTATTTATGGCAGCATTTATCTCAAAACAGGACCCATGTTTCTACAGTGTTCAGCTCCTCTTGCATCTTACTCTCCACCTTGGTGTTACACTTCTCTGTTTTGTGACAAAACAGCCATCTCTATGGCTTCCAGCTGCGATGCTACAAAGATGGGATCGAGACCATGGCACTTTGCTGTGTAAATTCCCTTAACATTAAAAAAGAGCAATGACATGACATGCAATGAGAATGATGCCTTTGAGCCATCAAAAGTTTCTTGAGGAGGGAACTGCACCATGAGATTTGCAGGAATTTCACCTTTTTAACACATAGTTTAGAAGCACAAATTGGTCTTGAAAGGTTGTATCTATCAAGGTATTCTGTACCCCTAGGGGCTTATTACCATGAGCAGCTCAAGGCATTGCTCAGTAATCACCTTGGTGGATGCAGCAAGGACAGTTGCCTGGCACCATGGTCTAGACTCAGGTGAAAATATTCAATAGCCCGTGACTAAATGAGTTAAAAATGGGGATTCTTCTGTCACCCTAACTCCCATATTGTTCCTGTCAAATAATCCATCTCATCTTTTTGTGCTGGAGAACTACTGAATCCCTCCATGATGATTCTCATGGCATGGAGCCTAAAAAGGGTCTGACCTTCCCTAATGCTCCTCCAGGGCTCTCCCTCATGTCACAATTAGAATAATCCAGAGCTCTTAAAATGTGTCCTACTTCAGTGCAGGAGGATGGGGGCAAACTAACAGGAGCCTTGCCTGAACATCTAAGTCTCCTCACGCTTAGTTTTGTGGCTTGTAACGGAGCCGGTGCAGCCGTGATCCCTCAATCCTTGCTGGGCTGTTGGATCCCTAACCATGAGAGGCAGGAACAAACTCTAATTTACATCTGAGCTATTGCTTCCATGTCCTTAGAAGGTTTAGGCCACAGACAAACATTAAGTTTTTCTTTAATTCGTTGTTTAACAAACTGCTTAAACTGGTGGTAATAAGAAGGAGCAAGCAAGTTCCTCTGGTGTGTTATAATGGCCTACTGGCGATAAGGAGCTCCTTTTTGGGGGTCCTCTGTATGCTTCCTATCGATAAAATATTCTGTTCTGTCACACACCAGAAGGCTGGTCCCATGTAATGAAGGTCTTATTCTGTCACAAGGTGTTTTGGGGCTTGTGATGCTCTGAGAGGTTTCCTCTGGACCCGGCTGGATGAGTGGCCTGGAGTGACCATGGAGGTCCCTCCTTGGGGCATCATGCCCCAGGGCTGACGCCAGTCCCTGAGCTGGAGGCTATGAAGCTAAAGAGCTTGCTGACAAAACCAGTAGCCCACGGGGTCAATAATGAGGAAAGACGCGGATGTGCCACAGTCTCTTCATGGCGAGTGTTAGTCATACTCCCCCTCAGGTATGACTGGTGCATATAAATCCCAGCAAAGACTATCTCAACATGTCCCGCTCAGTTTTTGTAAGAGAAGGTGCAGCTGGATTTTATTTCTCTTTCAATTCTATTTAAAAAATGAGAATAATCTTCAATATAGTAGAAAAGCTCTTTAATCTCTCACACAGATACAGAACAGGGTAGAAGGCTCAGGATTCCTGAAGTGAGTGACAGATGAGGAAGGCTCTTCTCCTTTTCATAAATAAAAAATCAGAGCAATTTTCTGGAATTCAGTTCTGTTATTGTGGTTTTCCCTATTTCCAGTATGAGCATCAACCCTCCTCATTGTACACAGCTATGTAATTGCATTCCCCGAATCCAAGAGGACATGTTAACTCTCACCGAGGACAAGTTTGCTGTCTCAAAGCAGTAATTCTTACCATTTGCTGTTCCAGTTGCAACTCGGAGGCTGCACAGACAAATAGGAAGAGCTCTCGAACAACTCATAGTCCAGAAGAACCTCTTGGGAAACAACCAGATTAGACGAAGGCATCTCAGCTGCTGGAGGATGGTGAATGCCTACTTCAGGCTTGTAAGCCATTACCCTTACACTGACTTGTGTAACTGCTCTCCAAGGAGAAAAAAATGGAAAACAAAAGCATTAGGGTCTGACCTAAAAGTTGGACGCATCTTATTAATTCAAGTAGCAATAAAGTCCGAGTCCAAATACGTCTGATCCTTCATCTCATTTGGTCGCCTCCCTTTCCTCTTTCTTGCATGTTTCCCAGGCATTTATTGTCCCATTCTGCAGCTAAAGCTGCTTAATCGAGGGGGGTGAGGGAGGGTTGCTCGTCCCTAAAATGCCCTTTTTTCATTGCTGCTTGGGTCTGAATCCCTTCCTGCGCTTACAATTCGTACATGTTAAACATTGCATGCTCTCAATATTTTTAACCCTGACTCATTGTGTTTATTTCCATAAAGCTTGCCTCTCTACAATTTACTCCTCAATATCCGCATTTATTTTTTTGAACCACAGAATATACTCATTTATTTTCATTTGTAAGCACTTAGGTAATTTCTATTTTTACTTTGGTTTTTAACTCTTTTCCTTTTCTTCTTGTCCAGTTCTTGTTTTTTTCTAGGATGTGGGAGATTGGAAGGTTCTTCTCCAGCCCTGGATCCCACATCTCTCTGTATCCTCAGCTTGGAGCTGCTATCTACCTGTCAGAAATATTCGCCTCGCTTATACTTTCCGCTGCAGAAACACCAGGGTCCACTGATTCATCCAACGAATCCTTAAGCATCTCATCTCATACCCCATTGTATGGTAAAGACAGAGATGAAAGCGTCAGGAGAAAAATTATCTTCATAGCTCAGCTTACCGCTTAGCAAAAGAAAATCAAAAGGAAGATTTTAAAGGCAGGAAGCCAGCGTGGCTAGCAATGGAAAGAAACCCCGTCCCTCCCCACTGCTAGTAATGAATCTTCTTTCCCTTTCAGCTGGTCCCAGTTCTCCCCTTGGAAATCTAATTACCAATGTAGGGCACGCGGGAGCTGGCCATACAGTGTTAAATCTCAGTCCCCTAATGAGGCCGGGCGGCAGATGCCGGGGTTATTCAGAGGTGATAGGTCCTTCTCCGACCCGTGCGGGGAAGCTGCACTGGGGTGAGGTCACTACGAGCTCATCCAGGGAGCCCGTTTGGGGATATCTTCAAGCCAGCAAACAAAGCAGCAGACAGAAGGGTTAATACTGCTCGATAAATGAACTGGCATCGAACAAGAGAGGCTTGAATCTTTCTTCCCCTGTAATATAATTTGTTGGCTGCTGGGAGCCTCCCCTCATTTAACTGGGGCCTTTCTCAGGCAAATCAGGGTGGGTGCTGCTTGCACAGCTGCAACATTCATTTCCAGTTCGGGGGTAGAAAAGGAGTTATTTTCTCCTCCTTTGTGTCATCCCAGAATGAAAAAGGAGAAAAATAAATAAAAATCCCCTCTGTGCAGAATATGACACTAAGAGACCATTGTGCACGGCACAGCCTCCTCCTCCACCCACCCATCACCCTCTGGATACAACGCTCTCTCATTAACTGGACTTTTCTGACAGAGGCAGTTGCCCAACTTAATTTGGAATCATTTATTGGATCTGATTCATATCAACTTCATAGGGTTTTAGCTGAGTGCAGAAAATCCATTTCTCACCAGTAGCAATAGCAAGCGTGGTTAGAGGGGGATGCCTTCCAGCACACACACTAACAGGGCTCAGCGATGCCGGCCCCAGAGGGTAACGCTTTCACCAGCATCACTGGAAGCTGGATGGAGTAACTCAAAGGTATTCCAAAGGTTTAATTTCAAATGGTACAACGCCTGATCCCCCACTTTTCCCCCCTCCCCACATCCTGCTGGCCTCTGTGGCCCACGGCTTCTCCTCCAGCTCCTGCTTCTCAGCATCCGATTGACACCCTCAGCCTTGCCCAGTCTTGCACCTCACCAGACCTTTCCCTGCACCCATCCTGCCTCTCCGAAACCAGCCTTCCTTTCCAGCTTCACTGCCTGCATAGCCCTTGCCCATCCTGTATCCAGCCCTCCCAAGCAGGACCAGTTTCACGTACCGCAGCGCTGAGGGGGAGGTACCCTTGCTACCCAGTGAAGAGCAGGTACCTAGCCCTATAATGCAAAATAGATGCCCCCCATGCTCTACACCCCCGTGCCCACTGCAGTCCTTGCTGCCTCCCAGGACCATCGAGGAAGGGGGGAAAACTATGCTACAAAGTGCCTTTGAACAAGATGATTCCTTCTCTTATCCACTTGCAAATCATTTATTCCAAGCCAAAGACGCCCGTCTGGAGAAGGAGTAGAGAAGTGCCCATCTCTGTGTTTTCGGTCACCTGGTCCCACCTGTGTCCTCCACGGTTTGGACAGCTGCTTCCTTTTCCATGGCCGTTGGGTGGAAGAGCCCTGGGCCGCGCTCCCCATGGGTACGGTCATACTGGTGGGCACAGTGGCAGGGATGCTCAGCCGTAAGCCCACGCTGGCACCTTCATCCTGCCATACCACCTGCCGTACCACCAACACGGAGCCTTTTCTCCTTGTTCCTGGGGGATTATCGCTCCCCGTGACTGCCTGCAGTCACCGCCTGCTCTGGCAATTCAGATTACTGCAGCAACTCCCTTTCATGCTCCGAATCTGTCGGGCTGGGGAAGGTTTAAAAGAAGAGGTTGCCCTCCCCATGTGCCAGGAGCTTTTCAGTGTCTAACCTCAGAGCTGCTCAGCTGCGTGTGTCTTAACAGCGCTGACTGATAAAGACTTTCATTTCAGCCACGGCGTCTGGACCGTTGTTCACATATGCCAATGACTGTGCCTGCTGAAGCTCCTCACGTAAAATGTTTTTCCTCAAGGCACATCTAGCATGGAAGGGTTTCGGATGGACACACGCCCATAGCAGGCTGACCTCTTCTCTGTGCACATCTCTTCTTTCCCTGCTGCTCCTCTCTTCCCCACAATACATTTCTTTTCAGAGGCTGGATACATTACGCCTGATGGGTAGATTCGTTGGGATATGGTTACTCTCTGCCCCACTGCCATGCCAGCTTCTTCATGTCAGGCTGTGTTTGAAGGCTATCCGTCATCGGTAGGCACCACCGCAGCTTAAACCCTTGTTGTAGGGTTACTAGCAATGTGCAGAAATTTGCTGCAGAAGGTCGTGGTCAGTGTGGGCAGCTATCCCAAGGAGGAGCAGGACCAGACTCAGTGCTCTGCTCTCGTGAGGCTGCTTCTGGGCACCCAGACCGAGCGCAGGCATCACCGTGATACGGGAGCTCTAACCAGACCTGGCACCACCGAAACAAATAGGCGTGAGTACAGTTTGGTGGCCACTTTGTAAATCTTGTGCCCAGAACAGGCAAGGACGGCAGAGAGCGGCTGTGAAGGGACTGTGCCTTCCTCCCAGTGTTCCCAGCACCAACACGTACTCTGCTTCCACTGCCAATTAAAATGCAGTGGGGAGCAGGAGGGCGAGGGAGAACAGAGAGACTCCCTTTCACAACCGCCTGAAGCCCTCTGACCCTTTATATGACAAATTAGCATCATAATACTTTGCGGTATCACGGTGCTGTTTAATTCCTCTCTCCTCGTCCTCCTGAAAGATGCAAATGGCATTGCCCATTACTAATTCTCAGCATCGCTGTTCTCTTTAGAAGCAGCTAACCGATAAGTGAGTTCTTCTAAAATCAGCCTAATGGGCTTCTGCTGACCCTGAGCGCAGCTGGTGAGCCTGCCGATGCGCGGCACACATTCCCAGCACCGCGGTGGGTGGATGAGGGGGCTCAGGACGTTTGTGGCAGAGCATCTCTATTGCTGTTAGAGCAGTAGGCATTACCTGGTGCTCAGAGAGGAGAGGAAAAGTCCTCCTGGTTTTGCATACTACAAAAATGAGTAGCGTTAAAGAAAGTGCAGGAACGGCATCTTCCTTGGTTTTCCGACTGTTTTGTGCAGATGGAGAAGAGATTTTTCAAAAGCCCAAAAGGAAACATTGACCTAAGGCTACTCCCTGAAGATAATGGCCACCTTTGAGAGCCTCTGCAAATCCTGCCCTCAGGCAGAGAAAACGCCTTTCAGTGGAATAAAGGGAGGGAATGGTGGGAGTCAGAAAATTATGGAGCGATGAGCTGAACTTCTATTTCTGGAAAAAATACTGAAACAAATAATCGAAGAAATTTTTTGCACAGACCTAGATGATAAAGCTGAGAAAAGTTGAAGTTAATAGGAATATGTCGAGAATAAATCGTGTCAACACAATCCAATTTCCTTTTTGACAGGGTAATAGGGTTTGTGGACAAGGCAGGAGCAGTCAATGTCATGTGTCTTCACTTCAGTCAGGTTTATGACAACGGTCTTATATGACATATAAACAGGTTAGAGAAGCATGGCCCAAAGGCAGCTTCTATAGACTGAGTATAAGGGTAGCTTAAAACTCCTCACATTTAATTGTCAAGTTGGAATGATTCATCAGCTGAGATGTTGCAGTGATCATTCCTGTAGCAGATGTTGTTCAATGTTTTCATTAATGGCTTAGATGATGGAATGAGAACATACTTATTAAATTTGCAGGTAGCATTAATCTGGGAGGGACTGCAGGCACATTTGCTGTGGTTAGAATTCAAAATGGTCTTGATAAGTTAAAGAAATAGTCGGAAAAAAACAGGAGGCATTTCGGTAATGATAAGTACAAAGTAGTATACTTAGGAAGGAACAATCAAATTCTTAAATAGAAGATGGAGATGGCAGGACGGGTAGCAGGTCTGCTGGAAGAAAAGAGCTTATAAAGCATCACAGATGCAGACTTTAGACCACAGATATATTTTGATGGAAAAAATCAAAATCATATTGGGATGTAGGAACATAATTTGTAAGACAAATGAAGTGAGTGTTCTTTGCTGGAGCAAGGCATTGCTGCTCAGAGATGGCTCATGAGCCACACAGGCATCCCTGTCACCAGAGAGGTGGTCTGCAGGCCAGCAGAGGGACAGAGGGTTGGAGGCTGTAAGTCTCCCAGTCAGAGCACTTTAACCAACTGCAAAATGCCTGAAAATGTCCCAAGAGTAAACCTTCCCAGCAGCCTAAACTGAGCAAAATCAGGGCTGCCTTCCTCCATCCTTCACCCCTCCACCCAGCAGTGCAACCCCCTCAGGCGATGGTGCAGCTCAAGCAGCCAAAGTACCAGCCCTGCAAAAATAAGGTCCAGCTGAACTGGCTGGAAATGAACCCATCACTTTTTTTTTTTACTTTCCAGGGGTAGCATTTTGAGCAGCTCAGCTCTCTGAACCCTCCCTCCCCAGCCACCCACCCAGCTATGCCAGCAGCCCCACTGACCGTTGGGCGACCAATTCCCAAAACGACTAACGCTTGCAAACCACTTAGATGTTGCCATCACTAGGCGAAATGGTGCGTTTTTTCAATGAAGACGAATTTCACAATTCTCCTGCTCCAGAGCAGGGCTCTTTGCCAGCTGCTCATTGCTGTGTAAGTCCAATTAGAAGCTTTCCTGCTTTTCCTTGGGGAGCCTGTGACCGGTGATACAGTGACAAAGTCTCCCTAAAACAAGTTTGTTTGTTTTCCTTCACTGCTTGCTTCCATTTGCTAATAAACAGCCTACACACATATTTAGTCCCATCTAATCTTATGCTTCACTACGAGTGGAATTAAATTGGTCTCTCCATTGTATTACGGGAAAAAAAAAAAACAAATCCAGCCTACATTATTTCTAAGAGTCAAGGACCCATTGGAATTCAAGCCAGTTTTTATCGTTCTTCCTGTCTCCCACTCTTTGGGTTTTTTTGGGAAAACCAGACATCTTCTTTTCCCCCAGAGCGAACATCCTGGCGCATGCCCAAACCCATCTGTGCCACTATTTGCTGGATTTTGCCACAAGCACTGGTTTCTTCAGGCACAACAGAGCAAATCTAGCTGTTTGCCACCCTGAGATGAAAGACCCGCGTCTGCTCCCCTGCCGTGTCCCTGTTCCCCTCCTTTCTGCCCTAACCCCAGTGATGTTCAACACCCATGCGGTGAGCCCAACTGCTGGGGTGCTGGAGCCATCCAGCCCATCCTATGGCACTTTATCTTCGGCTTAGTTTGAGCAAAAGGCTCTTTTTGGTGGTCTGGTCTAGGGGACAACCCCACAGGCTGTCCTACCGACGTGGCAGGAGTGGAGGCCTGTCATGCTGGGTTGAGAAATTCTGGGGTACTGCACCGCCAAAAGCAACGCACCATCGAAAATCATAGAATCACAGAATCATTTGGGCTGGAAGGGACCTTTAGAGGTCATCTAGTCCAACCCCCCTGCGGTGAGCAGGGACATCTCCAACTAGATAAGGTTGCTCAGAGCCCCATCCAGCCTGACCTTGAATGCCTCCAGGGATGGGGCTTCCACCACTTCTTTGGGCAACCTGTTCCAGTGCTTCACCACCCTCATTGTAAAAAAATTTTTCCTTATGTCTAGCCTAAATCTACCCTCTTTTAGTTTAAAACCATTACCCCTTGTCCTGTCACAGCAGACCCTGCTAAAAAGTCTGTCCCCATCTCTCACATAAGCCCCCTTTAGGTATTGGAAGGCCGCAATGAGGTCACCTCGAAGCTTCCTCTTCTCCAGGCTGAACAACCCCAACTCTCTCAGCCTGTCTTCATAGGAGAGGTGCTCCAGCCCTCGGATCATTTTCGTTGCCCTCCTCTGGACCTTCTCCAACAGGTCCATGTCTCTCCTGTGCTGAGGGCTCCAGAGCTGGATGCAATACTCCAGGTGGGGTCTCATCAGAAATCAACACATGTGAGCTTAGATCTCATTAAACTCCCCCAAAATTCTTTTTATAGGATGAAAGCAGGTAGGTTTTAACTAATTAGTTGTCATTCTCCTGGCTGTCCCTTTGGAGAACCTGGCAGTTACTTGCACCAGGAGGTTTAGGTCAGCCCTAATGAGCTCACATGTCTGTAAAATACAAATCCACTGTTTATGCAGGGCACATTGGGTATAAGTACGCGAGACTTAACAAATGCACACGAAGCCAGTTCAAAACACTCATCTTTTACCTTAAGGTACACATTGCCTTAGATAGCTTAAAATGCCATGGTGACTGCCGTTTGTTATAACCCAGGCAAAGGCTCTCTTGAGTGTCTAGAGGCTTTTTGGCCAATTAAATGAAAATCTTTTACAATCAGGGGTCATTTTGCTGGTACGAGTCCAGCTAATGGCAGGTCTGCAGGTAATGTTAAAAACCACTAAAAGAGGAAAAGAAAACAAAATTGCAAAATTGAATGTAGAGTCCTCGGAGTGGCATGTGTCCTTCCGTACCCTCTGTATGCACAGGGACTCTCCTTCTCAAATCATCATCCTTCGGCAGGAGCAGGAACATAGAATCATAGAATCATTTGGGCTGGAAGGGACCTTTAGAGGTCATCTAGTCCAACCCCCCTGCGATGAGCAGGGACATCTCCAAGGATGGAGATGGACATCTGCAGCATCTCGCAGGAGTTGCCCTGAGCAGCAGCCTCCAAGTTAGTGTTGTTACTGGGCTCCTGCCTCCAAATCTCTACTCTTTCTCGCATTAATTCACCAAGTGGATGAACAGTTTGTAGAATTATCCCTAACCTTGTCCTTCTCAGGATTGGCTGGAAATGGCTGAGACCTCCAGACAGGGACTTTTGTTGTTTTGTTTGGGTTTTTTTAACACTACTTTGCTGGCATCGAGTCTGCCTGTGACAGCCTTTCCGTGCAGAGGGGGATGCTCTGCAGCCCTCAGCCCTATGCCCCGCGAGGGAAGCACGTGGCTGCCGGTCTGAACGTACAGCCTCAATAATGCTGGAAGAGGACACATGCCCAACTCATCGTAGAGTCGGTACCACCATGGTGCAGGCCTAGGTTGGATGTATATTGACATGCTGTTACCCCAAAAGGGCAACGGAAATCACTGTTGGTTAGTAAGAAGGATGCAGATGTGGTGTTTTGCTAAGTGAAGATGTTTGGGGTGTTTTTTAGAGCTGTTTCTGCTGAATAAGGAAGTGCAAGGCTGCACTGCGATAATAGCTTCACCGTAATAAAGCACGCTTGAGGAAGTGGATTCGTATAATCAAAAGGAGCTCTGCACTAATGCATAAATCAAAGTGGGTAAAGAAATTCTCAGGAAGACACCTTAGACAATATAAGGGTTAAAAAGATATGGGTGAACCTTGCAAGGGGCTTACGTCCCCGCACATCAAGCTAACGTGCTTCCACTAGCTTGTGCTGAAGTTACCGGGGCAAATAACTTTAGGCTTTAGGAGTAAAAAGTGCGAACATTGTGGGGGTTTTTTATTTCCCCATAAAGATTTTTCTTAATAAAATGAGTGAGATTTGTCAGATGTGATCCTAGGAAAGCTGCTAAGTGTTAATTGGCTTCTACTGAATTTCAGTGTAATTCGGGAGGGCATAGCCTTTGTAGATCCACTCCCAAACACAAGCTGGAACTCGCACTTGCGATAAGCAAGTTTGGGTTGGGTTGAAATGATGAACACCTCATTCTTTCCCATACATCCTTCCCACAAAGGCAGGGCTCTAGTCTGCTAATTGCACTCCCTCAAAATATTTCCCAGTATTTCCCATAAAGCAGGCTCTTATCTCCCTGATAGTGCTTGGGTTTTAATTTCATGCCATTTGTCTCCTTGGCTACCTGGCTCTACTCACCTCCCAGTGCCCCAGTGAAATTATATTTTCCCCTTCTTTGGAAAAACATCACTGTAATTTTACTAGAAAGCCTGGGCAGAGGCCAGTTTGCCTCTCAGCAAGGTGGATGTTGGAGAAGAGTTGAAGGCACTTCTGACCCCAAGGATACACTGGAAAAGTGTGCAAAGCAGGGGTCTTGCTCCGTCTGGACCCCTGCAGATCTGACCACCCCATGGCTTTGTCCAAGCTATGCCTGGTCTAGAGGCTGACCCACAGATCTGGAAAGAAAAGCTATTTTCCACAGTCCTGCTGCCAGCTGATATGGAATTTGACTTTTCCTGGTTCTTTATGTGGGGAACAGAGGTACCGTGTTTAAAACTCAGGTCTGCACTAGGTCAAGGATAGGAGTGAGGGCTGGAGCTCAGCCTGAACGACAGACGTCTCTGGAGACGGCTTCTCCTGGTGAGGTTCCTCCACTGGTAAAACTGGCCCTTTCTGGCTACGGATAGAAATTTCAGGAAGAGGGTGATGGGAAACGTGACCAACTCTATACCCTGCCTTCTGCTGTTACTGTTAATTTGTATTTAAAGCTTAATTTTGATGATTAGAAAGGAAGGCAACTTGTCACCACTTGTGCTGTTTATTTACTTCTTACATCACTTAGGCTTAAAACATATTAGGCAGACGCACTTTACTGTGGCCCTAGTTAAAATGGAAGTGGTTCGTAGGCGTTGGACTGGCTCTTGCCATAGACCCGAACCACAGGTTTGGTCTCGCGCTACAATGGACGGTTTCACGGACTGTTTACTCTTGCTGCTTCGGAGGTGTCTGCACATCCCCGCAGCTGCGGACGCAGGGACGGGCAGGGACAAGACAAAGTCTACATCACTTAAAAACGAAGAACCTGCCAGATGCTTCCTGTCAGCATTAACTCTTGTTCCTTCCTCCCAAGCTTCTTCTCCCCAAGCCTAGCCCTGGCTTTGAGTTCCTCTTTGAAGGGGTCCATTTCCCTTTCAGCCATCTTTCTCCTGAGAAGCGCTGCTGTTTCTCCTTGCTCCCTGAGATGAGGCTGGACCCCAGGAACGGTTGCACCGGGAACCCAGCCCCACTTTTGGCCGGAGGGCAGCTGCCTGAGTGCCCAGAGACACGAAGAGGCCAGGTGCAGAAAGCTTTCTATTTACCCTAATGGGACTGAAAATATGTTTAGTAGATTGGCAAAATATACTGAAAACAGAACTCAACACGCTGGAAAATACAGGACTTGGCAAAGGCATTCATGGCATTAAAAGTATATATGTAAAGGTGCCAAGCATTATATTTATACAGCTAGCAGGCAGTGGAACATTTCCATCCTGCTAGATGGTCACCAAGGCCCTGCTCTCCAAGGGAAAGGCATCTTCAGGATCCAGTGG
The DNA here is from genome assembly GCF_000690535.1 of Cariama cristata. Taxonomy (NCBI): domain Eukaryota; kingdom Metazoa; phylum Chordata; class Aves; order Cariamiformes; family Cariamidae; genus Cariama; species Cariama cristata. Next base: position 9,335 of record NW_009618257.1, on the reverse strand, counting down.
TCAGCTGCCAAGTGCTTTTGGCTAAAGGCACCGATGTCCAACGGGTCAGGTAGGATGCCCCATGGCCAGGACGGACGGCAGGCCTGCCGCTACTTCCTGGCGATGGAAAAAACAAGTGGTCCTCCAGGCTGGCGGTGAAAGAGGCAGAAGTGACCGAAGAAGGAGCAAATGACTGAGCACCCCTTTGGTGTGATCAGACCTCTCATCCAATGCCAACCCCATCAACCAAGGGTTGAGGAATTTGGCTTTATCCTTGCTCTGTCACCAGGGCAAACCCACATAAACATTTTTGTCTCTCTTTTCCATTTTCCCTTGTTTACGCTGACTGAGCTCATACCATTTACCCACCCTTATTTTGGTGAACGCCATGTGCTAATCAAATGCTACAGCTCCAATATGAGCTGCTGGAGTGTCCGACACTCCCAGCCAGCAG
>NW_009618257.1:0-8871 GCF_000690535.1 Cariama cristata | reverse complement strand
GAGCTGGCAAGCTTCAGTCACTGCTGCCTGACCTCAGCCTGATGGAAAGCAGAGACGTGGGACCCTGGAAATCCCAACATCTGGCTGAGGGCAGGAGGTTACAGCTCTCCCTTGCAAGGGGCTGGTTGAGCACGGTCACGCTGTGTCCCCATCGTGTACCCCACACTAGCCCTGCACCCTGCCAACCCTAAGCAAGCCAGCAGCTAAGCCCTAGTTTCCTTATAAAGTGCTTTCCCTCTCTTTTGGTTCCTCCAGCATCAGAGACTTCTCCTGGGCAGGGTCCAGCAGACGCCTGCAGCTCCTCGCTTCTTGACTCCCACTGACCCAGCAAGGCACGGTGGGGGCCAGGGACAGAGGCAGGAGAGCGGGGTCAGGATATTTCCCTGATGTTTGTCGTGTTTTCCCCGAAAGCATCTTTCCTGCCAATACCACGGGCAGCTGCAGGACAGCCTGTCGCAGCTTGTTCCTCACAAGCATGTTTTGCTTGCAGAGAGGTGCTCCGGTGCACGCCAGCTGCTGAGAGACACCGAAGGGTAATTTATTTTTTGATGTAAATCTTGACTCCCAGTGAGCAAAATTGGTGCCTTTTCCACTGTGCAGTTGCTGAAGAAGCCTTGGGTTTGGTTCACTGTTGATGAATTTTTTCTATGTTTCTGTCAAATAAACCGTTACCGTCAGGAGGAAATCTGCCGTCGGTGTATGTGCACATCCCGGTTTCATCCGGGAGTGCGACCGAATGCTCGTGAGGGTGGTGGGGGCCTGGGCGAGGGGAGCTGGGCAGCCTGGAGCAAACGGCCGTGGGCCAGGAGCGGCTCCGCTCGTGGGCTGTGTTTCTCCCAAGGGGTGCACACCGGCTGAGGAGGGGATGCCCACTTCTGGCAGGGGCTGCTCCCCTGAGATGCTGCTGCAGTAGCAGTGATGGGGTAGTGACCACACTGGAGGCTGTAGGAAGGACTGGAAGGGGACATCACCGAAACCTTCAGTGTCACCAGTGGAAAGCCCTGAATTTGAGCTTTCAAGCCAAGGAGACAAGGTGGGTATGCTCTGGGTGAGGGTCTGCAAGCCCTGCTTTGGCTGCACGGACACGCAGGCTGGGAGCAATGAGAGGCAGACAGCGATGCTCTGCTTTGTGTGACCGACCAAAAACTCACCAGAGCGCTGGAGCTGCTTTGCTTGGCAGTGGCCGTGCAGCGTCAGAGATCGCAGGCGATGAAACAAGCTCTGGTTGTTGACCAGAGAAGCTACACCTGGAGCAAACCACCAGCCCCAGCCCTCCTTCTTTGAATATTCATCTTCATGGTCATGCTTTGAGTGTTACTGGGAGTTGGTGGGCATGGTCGTGGCTCTGAAAGCATCACATAGGCAAAGAGGTCTGTGGTGGGTGCTCTTCTCGCTTTGCTGGAGCCTTCCAGCTGTTGGCAGCTGCTCAGCTTCATCCAGGGGCTGAAGGAGTTAACTACAGAGATAGCTGAGATGTTAAACTAGGTGGCCTATATATGCCAAGAAACGTTCGCGATTGCTTTTTGATGTTAAATTTAATCTGTAGTACGCTGTGTAAGTACGGTTGGCTGTGCATCTCATATAAATTAATTACAAAGACCTCGTCATGCATGCAGAGAACAGCGGGCAGCACTAGAAACCCTGCACGCAGTCATTTAAGGTCGCAGGGGGAATTCCTGCCGCGAGGCCCTGCCACGGTGGTTTGCCTCCCTCCTCTCTGGAAGGCCACCCTGGGGACCACAGCTTCTCCGACCGGCGAGCTGCCATTTGAGCAGATCCCCCTCCTGCGCCCATGGGCTTCTCCCTCCATCCTTGTCAGCCCCAGCGAGAGGCCCAGAGCCCCTTCCTCAGTCACCAGCACCCCGGGGCGATTCGGAGATGAGGTACATGCTTGGTCTGGATGCTGGGGATGCACTTTTTAATAAAAGGATGAAAACTAGCATATTTGGGAGCTGCCAGGATTACAGGGAGGCTGTAACGGGGTTACCCGATGGAGAGTGGACCCAGGCTGGGGCACGCTGCCTGCGTTTTAGGAGAAGTAACCTGGGAAAAGGAGAGAGACCTTGTTAAGAAGCCTGTGGTCTGCAGCGGCACTTGGCTTTGTTTTCTTGAGACCTTTCGTTCTCAGCCTTGTACCAACAAGCTCTGAAGTCTTTACTTTGCAGCTGAAAAAGTAAATTGCTGCTTACTAGTTGTCGGGGAGCACACATTGCAGCTGTGCCGTGCATACACACCAGGTACACACCAGCTCCAAAACTTGGCTCATGAGGGGCCCTGATGGCAGCTCACCTCCCTGCTTTGCAAAAAGACACAACCAGCATCCTTTTCAGAAGGGAGAAGTCGTCTCCTTTCTTCCTCCCCTTTCCTCCCATCTTTCTGGCCTGAAACTTTGGCAGAGGAAATCAATTAACACAAAGGAGAAGCATCTCACTTTCTGTCGGAGATTAAGCCGAGGAAATCGCATCCCACAAGGTCAGAAAAGAAAAACGACGAACAACCAGAAGCAAGGAGTTAGAAGGGAAGAGCTCACGCAGCCTCGTATTTGTCCATGTAAAACCACTGTGGTGCCCACCCCAACTCTGCAGCGGGAGGACTTGGTGGCCACAACTGGAGCGCCCAGCACAGCTGCCCTTGGAAGTGAGGGCTCCAAGCGAGGCTTATTCATTAATTTTCCAACTCAAATCAAAGAGGACAGGGCTGGGAAGGGGCTTTGTCCCTGTTTCTATACGTTACTCATTTGCTTCTATAGTTCCTATTGTTGCAGCCTCTCAGCATCATTCACAGCCTTCCAGATGGGCGAGAGCATTCCCCGCCCCCAGCATGGTGCCTGGGTTTAAGGGAAATCCCACCTCACCCCATTAGCTCTGACACGTTTGCAACACTGCTCTCCACAGCCCTTTTCCCCTTTCCCAGTGCTCTATCCCTCCTGGTTTTGGCTGGGATACCCCCCTTACTTGGGCGTAAGCTGTGCTCCTCTCGGGTACCAGAGGATGGGCAGCCTCCCTGTGTCACCTGCCTCTTGCCTATACCTGCAAATCTAAGCACAGGCAGCTCTTTTCCTGCGGGCAGCTCTCCATCGGCTTTGCTTTCCCCAGGGAAATGCCACAGCAGGTGCCAAAGTTGTCGGAGAGGCTGCGGTGGTGTCCCCAGGCATTGCTCCCATCCCTCCCTGCTGCCTTTTTCCTGCCAGGTAGAGAGGACGATCACTGCCTTCTCTCCTGTTTCGTAGCAGCCGCAATCCCAGGGTCGAAGCCGTTGTGGTTTCCAGCCGTGGGTGGGATGGAGAGCTGGTGGCTATGGGGCCCCGGAGCTGCGGGAGCCATGGGGGTTGAAGCAATGGCCTCCCACCAGCACAGCCCGGTGCCCCCCTGCCCGCGATCGCAGGGAAGCAGAAACACAGCACGAGGTATAATCATGGACCACTTATAAGTGACAGTCGTGTGGAAACCTAATCCCAGGTATAATCACCGTGCTGCTGGCACCGGCACAGCACCCGGGAACGCCAGCAGACGACAGACCCTGCTGGGATAATGTCTGCTGCCTCTTCACATTGCCACACGTTGACAGTCGACTCTCAGAAAATGCTTTTCCGTTCAGATTTACGCCTCTCTGATGTCCTACGCACGGCTCCTTGTGGGGAATGAGGTTGCTCAGTGTTCGCCGAGCACCAAGGAGGTCTTGGGAGATAACTTACTCTAGGTGTAAGGCTTGAGAGAAAGGCAAAGTGTTAATCCAGAAGGCGGCCCTGTGGTCTCTCATTGATTAACAGGAGATATAATGTTATTATCCATACGCTCCCAGAGCAGCCCTGCAAAGACTGAATGTAGGACCTTTAGATACAGAAGACACAAAGCTGTGCTACTCCCCAAGCTAAGCAAGTGACTTGCCTGGTGCCAAAACCAGATGTCCAGCAGGAAGAAAACACATGTGGAGAAACTTTGAGGTGCCACAGCTTCAAATTATACCTCACCCAACACAACTGCTCTGCACATTCGCTCCAGCACCGCAAGCCCAGCACCGTTGAGAAGAGCCTGTCACCCCTTGCTTCCAGACATGCCGCATCCTTTAAACCAGTAGCACAGGGGCCCAGGATGGATACCAAGCAAACTCCAATGAGAAATTAGAGATGTTTTTTCCACAAGGCTGACGAAACATCGCAACAAGTCTCTGGAATGGGAGAGGCACTCGGTTGCCCATCCCACCAGGTTTTCGTATCCAGAGGAAAGCTCTGTCCACCCTATAGACTTGCTGTTGGTTTCAAGCTGCTGCCTATATAGGACGTGGACAATGGGATGGCTTTTGCCTCTGCCACCCGTGTGCCTTGTGGAAGGCTGTGTGGGGAAAGGCAAGGTGACCTGTGGGTTGAAATACAGGCTCAAACCGTTTTGGTTCGTCACTGTGTGTTGACTGGAGGCCTTCACCATTCAGGAAGGCAACTTCTGCAAAGCAGTTTTACGGTAAAAGCCAGTCCTGACTGCCTTTCTGGAAAGTACCCTACAGTCAAGGAGGACAGGTTGTCACACTCAATACTAGATGAAATTCAAGAAGCTGTGATGGACAAAGGAGTTTGGACTGCGTAGTCTAATCATCTCCTCTGATCTTACACCTTACGGATGTACCACTCAGCCCATTTTCTCTAGCATCTTTCAAAAGAAACACTAGGAAATGTTTCCTGGAGTGAGAAAACGACAATCTAAAGGGTGAAAATTGAAGTCAGCAACTATCTCAACATGCTACAGGGACAACAAGACAATCTCAGACACAGAGCATAAAAGGACCGAAAAGAGGACACTCATGGATGCTCAGAGAGGCTCCGAGCTCATGGGGTGAGTAGGCAGAGGGAAAAGCAGCTCTGGGGTAACCGCAAAAAAGTGTTGCAGAATTTTGAAAACAAGGGTGGCAATCCAGACGGGCGTGGGAGGCTGCTGAGGGGCAAGAAAAAGAGGGCAAAAATTCTTGCTCTGTCTTGATGTGACCTTCTTTTACAGTGGATGGAGTTTGTGCCCGTCCTGCTGAGACAACAAAGCTCCCGCAGGAACCTCGTGTGGGTGCTGGAGCCCCTTTCAGTGATGCCCGAGTGTGCACAGACGCCTTCCGACTCCTTCCCACGACACTCTGGGAATAGCTTGTTGACTTTCATTTTTTTTGTGTCGTCGTTTTTTTTTCTTCTCCTAAAAATGCCATTTCAGCAAAAACATGGAGTGTGTCTTATGCTCCTCCAGGTAAAATTTGAAGCGACTGTTTTTAAAGTTTTTATTCCAATGGGATTTAATTTTTCTGCTTAATTGTGTAGACACAAAATTATTTAAAAGACAGTGATTCAAATGCAACACTTTCCACGCTCTGAATCAAAATGCCTTGACCTGAAACAACAGCTTTTAAGATTTCCTTGAAAGAAGAACAAAAAGTTTATGCCAGTCTGGAACCTACTTTTTCCTCTTTCTAGGCCTCACCACTTTTCACAGATCAGAAAACGCAATTTTCTCAACAGCTTTTTTCCTTGCCACGTCTGTCCATCTGACTACGCAGCACCCTCAGAAGAGAGCAGCCTGGGGACACCGACCTTGCATCAGATCTCTCTGCTTTCCTTCCCAGAAAAAAAAAAAAAAAAACAAACAACAAAAAAAAGGCTACTTTGCTGTTAAAGCAGCTTGGGTCTTGTTCCTGATGAAGACAGTGTCCCCGTCATCATCTTCACCTTCCAGCCCCACTTTGGGGGCAGAATTACATCCCACCATGCAAAGCGATCCTAGCCCAAATGGTACACGTTGTCTCGCAGGACCTGCGGGGCTGGGCTCACACCCTGGGGACACAAAGGGACAGATGGCCAGAGCTGCAAGAGACGCTAATAAAAATCCAGACTCATCTACAGAGTATTGATTATTTCCGCCGCTTCGCTGTTGCGAGCAGCTGCCTCCTGCATGCGAGCTAGCTGCCTCGCTTCCCCGAGCTGAGAAGGATGCATTGCCCTCCCCAAGCCCCTTCCACAAACCAATTTTATCCTTCCACCCAATGTTTCGCGAACGTAACTAAATAAAGCGGCTCTGCGCCCACCGGGTGCTGCGTAGGGCAGAGGGCTTGCTTGAGGATGGCCGCAGGCTCCAGCCCCCCGGGCAGAGACCACCTCCCTCTCCTGGAGCTCGGGAGGGGACACGTAAGGAAGCAGCACCTCTCGTTGCCCCTCGCAACACCCTGCTCTTTCTATATTGCCTTTCTATACGTTGCCCCTGGTTTCCCACAGGCAGGGTGCACCCTCTCTGGGGTATTACCAGATGTGGCTCTCGGTGAGGAGGCGACAGAAGGGGCCAGCCCCCCAGGGGCATATAACAAATCCCACTGCTGTATCTTGCCTTAGCACTTTTCAGAGCCATCACGTTGAACAACGAGCTGTCCTATTTGGAGATGCAGAAGGCAGGCTGGGGTTTCTCCAGCCCAGGGCTGCACAAAGAGAGCTCTGCCCTGCCTTTGATCTGGGGCTCCGCACATTACAATCAAAAGGCTTTCTCCCCTAGGAGGGGGAAGGCTGCGAGGCCCTTCTCCTTGGCAAACGCTCCTCCGCCAGATATTCAGCTGGGGAGGGACCCTGGGCCCCCCTCTCCCTTCCCCGCTGCTGCCCGGGGACTTCGGATCCCCTGTGTCCTGCTCTCTGCGAGTCACCGCCTCTCTCCACCGACTCTGCCCTGAGCGCAGGGTGTTCCTTAGGGACAGTTCACAAATTTTTCCCTTCCCTTTTCCCTCTCATCCAAGCACCAGTCTCTGGCCGGCTCATGTGGATGCCAATGGCGAGCGCAGCCCTCTCCTCGCTCCTCTTCTCCCTGCCCTTGTTTGCAACACCTCCGTCCTCCTCTTCCCCCAGGCCCACAGCTCAGCGTTTGCTTTTCATCCTTCCTTCTCCACCACCGGACCAAGTGCTTCAGGCGAAATTCCCAGGGGACAGCAAGCCGGTGCCTCCCAACCCTTTGATTTCCTCAGTCCTGCGGTACAGCAACGTTAGCCCCAAGCCACCCGCCCCTGCAAGAGATGCTGCAGCCGAGGTTTAATTGCGCCTGTACTCCAGCTGCTGCGAAGGAAACTAAAGATTGTTTGGAGCCGTGTCAGGTTGCAGCCTTGTGCAGGTGAAAACCTTCCGCAGACCGGCTGCTGCCTTTTTTAAAGGCTTCTCGCAGCGAAGCAAGCGTCTCGCCCCCACGCCTGCCTGCGAGGAGTCAGAGGAGAGATGCTGCCTGCATCCATCCGCCTGCTGCCTGGGGAGAGGGAGGGGAAGGCACCTAAAATCCTGAGGTTACTTATCCAACCGCGGTCACACGGACCAGTACTGATGCTGTCACCATCCCGGCATCAAAGAGAGAGGGGGAGAGCCGTGGCGGTTGTCCTGCCATTGAAATCCTCGGCAGGGAGGACAAAGGCTCTTCCCAGGGCTCTGAATGAGGGAAAGGTGGGTGGGAGGGAGAGCCCGGGGGTCTCAAATGAAGCAGTTGCTGCAGAAAGGCCTCTGCCTCTCGGTTACGAATTCAAATCTTGTCCCAGGGTGACATTTTTCAAAAGCACGTTTATACGTGCCAGCAATAACCCCGGGGCTCCTCCTGACATCGGATGACACAAACGTTTGAATCGCTTTTGAGAAATGACGTTTACTACTTCTGCAACTCTTACCCCGATGCAGCAGCCTGAGCTATCCTCGGAAAACTGACTTCTTGGAAAGAATTTCGAGAGATCTCCTTGAATGCCAATTTCTCTTTGAAAAAGCCAGCATGACATATTTTGACTTTCCTTGTTTGACAATATCATAGTTATTTCATCTCAATAATGTAAAACATGATTGTTTCAGCTTTGCCTTCTCATTTTGCTCCGTGTGCTTTTGTATTACATTATCATATTTCAATGCCACGACGCCCAGATGGAGTACGTGTAATATTTCATCTCTTGTAGATGTTCTGGCACAAGCACACTGAAAATTTCGAACTTTATCACAGTAAAATGTTTCACTAGCTCCAAGTCAGGACTGGATTTGGTTTGGAATTTCAAATTTTATTTTTTTTTTTGTTCAAATACAAAATCTTCAGGTTTTTTTTTTTTTTCCCTGTTACGCAGCAAACCCAGCTATTGAAATGTCAGATATTCCCTCTGAAGAAATGTTCTGTTTCCCAAAGAAACTTGGCCTCTGGGAAACGAGCGATTTCAGCCCGGTTCCCAGCGGATGAGCCTTCGGTTTCTGAAAGGACACCCTTGTGTTTGCAATGAGCTCATCACACTGGACGTTTCAGGGTGCGGTTCTCCATCAGGGTTTGTCCGTGGGGTTAAAGCCAGTTCAAACGTTCCCCCCCTCCATCCCGCTTCTCTCTGCTCCCCGCGCCCTGCCCCTCTCCCAGGCGCGTTGCCCTTCTCCTGTTCGCGGGGCTCTCCTCTAAACCGGATCAGCGACATGAGCGGGGTCGAACAAACACACCAGAAACCTCGCTCGGGAAACCGAGGAGTGGCATCAGGACAGAGACAGAGCTGCCCCCCTCTCCGCTGCCCCCCACCCCGAAATTGCCCCTGATGTTTGTTGTTTGCCATGCCGTCATCCTTTTGTGTTACAATCTCATCCGGGCTGAGCTAACTGCTACATGAAAATGCTGGCACGTTGGCTTTGCTCTCCGAGCATCGCTCCAAAGGGATGTAGGGATGTGAGCATCACTCGGGCACAGGCTCTGGACGAGGCCCAGCCCCACAGCTCTCCGGGCAGAAGCAGAGCCAGGCTCTCCCCCTGCAACAAATCACTGGGAAAAATGACGCGTGTTCCCCTGCGCCCACGGTTATTCTCTCTTGCCTTTTACAAGGAATTCTATAACGGCCCTCGAAACCACGTACCCACGAGCAGAAGGACGGAGG
>NW_009618256.1:1728-9230 GCF_000690535.1 Cariama cristata | reverse complement strand
TCCGTGCTCTGGGCAGCGGCTGTACCGGGAAGAACGCGGAAGTCAGACAAAATACAGCTAAACCCGATTCTAAATTCTACCCCAAACCAAAGAGAAACACCGCGTTCATACCTGAGGTCGGCCAGGCTTCTGGGAGGATCCGTGTTTCAGGGGCCAGCAGTGGGTGGGCCGTGGGTTTTCTCGTGGGCCTGCAAACAGCCCTCCACCTCTTAGGGGAAAGTTGTTACCTGTGCTCTTCTTCAAATCCCACCTCTCCTTCCTGAGCCTGAAAGTTCCAACACAACTCATAAACTCTTCAGTGACACACAAAACACTTTTAGCTTGATCATTTGTGTTTTCAGGTCTTGCTGGCCTAAGTAGCTGAGACAGCGTGTATTAAAACTTTGCTGGGTGCACAGAAAGTTACCAGATGGTCTCTGGTGAATTGGCAAGAATCTTAGTAAGGAAGAAAACAGAAGTTCATTTTACTAAGGGTAAAGGGAAATTCTATACTGATGTAATGCATGTGTGCATTATTTTAGTTTTCCACTGTGGCAGTTATTTTAACCTCTCTATTTGATCAACAAGTCGTAGCAACTTTCAGCTCTGTTTACCGTATGACCTTTTGTGTCCAACCAGTCATTAATCCTTTGCATTCAGCCTTCAGCTGTCATGTCAGCAGAAGAGTGGATGGTCGTTCAAGTCTGGACTTAAAGTGCAGAGGTGACACATGCCCATATCACAATTTTATAACTATTTTTTCCTCAACTTTAACCACATTAATACCTTCAAGATTACCTTCTTCGAGCTGTGAGATATATGATACTAGCCTGTGTAAGAAAAAAAAAAAGGCTTGGTATGACTTTGCAATAGCTGTATAATTACAGTGAAGTGCTGCAATAAAACACGTGGGCTACACCGTCATATTCAGCTCTTCTGTGTCCTCCTTCTGAGAAAGGCAAGGTGAAAAAACTCACGCAACTTTAAAAAAAAGAATTATTTTAAAAGGAAGCTCATTTTCATCTTGACAAAGTATTTTGGCATAATAAAAAAGTGCCAGCGTAATACTGAGGATATAAGAAACGACAGTATATTCAATTTGTCTGAATGAGGAAAAATCAATGAAAAAATAGATGAAAAGAACAAAAAATGGGGGACTTCAGTTCCCAAGTACATTAATAATTCCCACTCTTTATTTCCTAAATGTGTAACCATGCTGTTACTATGTTGTGATAAATATAAATTAAATGTCATATAAAAGTCTCTATAAGTACCATTCACATTCAAAAGGCCATGGTACGATTAATGTATATAATTCTCCAATTTCGATCTTTCATGGTTGGCTTTTTTAAACTAGATGAAAGCTTTTGAAATGAGTCGCTGTATGTTGCCAGTGAATAATTTAATTCCTGCCTATATTTATCTATTCAGCCATTTAAAATACCTAACAAACAGTACATGTATCCCATCTTCTCAGCATTTAGAGAGAATTCATCCTAAAATTTTGTTCTTACTCAGTGTTTTGGTATGGGCTACAAAATAGCTCGCTGGTAAATGAGCTGAAGGCACGTGTCCTGGTTTGGACATTATAATTTATACATTATAATTTAAACAGAAAAGAATAAAAAAGTTTATTGTAAGTTAAATGAAATTAAATCTCTCCCTTTCAGCCTTCTTAGTGTTTTTGGTGAACATACATAGTAATCCTTGTCTACTTGGTAATATGTTAGGTGTTCTTCCCCTGAGAAATACCCATGGCTTAAGTAGTTTTTAATTTCTGCTATAGAGGAGGATGACAGGAGTTTGTTATTAGCTTCTGACTGTCATCAAGGTGAAGAATTAGTGCCAACAGGTACTGAACAAACATACTGGGAAAAAAATCTCTGCTCCAAATAAGTTATTATCTAGATAACAGAGGAAATATGGAAATTTTGCGGATGGAAACCAAAGACAGTAATAGATGTAATCCCTAATCACAGAAAGTTATGGCAAAAGGAAGGGAATATTTAGAGTGGGTGGAGCAAGCAGAAAAAAGACAAGATTCTTTTGAACATGTTTTTGTTTTGGTAAAACATTTTGCGTTTGTAACATTTAAATGCTTAGAAAATATATTGTTGTCTTTTTTGAAAAGTTCTCTTAAGAGAATACAAAATAAATACTGCAAAATTGAAACTATCCAGCATTCATAGTATGACATTTTCATCTTTTTTCCCATTTTAAAATGACTTCATAAAAATGATTCCCTTACATTTTTAGAGTTATTTGAAAGTTTGGAGCATTGAAAAAGCCAAACAGCAAAAGCTAATGCTTTCCATTTTCTCTTTAGCTGAACATTTCGAAATGTGTTTATTTTCTTAACCAGTTGTTTGGGTTTTTTTCAGTGCTGCTCTAGGTTTTTGTTTTCCCTCATCTATCCACCTGACTATCACCACAAAAATGGTTCGGCTGGTTATGAACAGCAAGTTACAGAAATGTGGAAAACATAATGGATTATCTTAAGGAAAACCAAGTGGATGCCAGTTTATCTTAAAAAATCAGGCAGTAATTGAGGTGAACATATATCTGGTTCCTAAACAGATGCACCACCACTAGGGCAGTCTAGAGCTTCCATGGAAGGAGAAAAACTGTTAGAGCAGGCACTCTGGTATATAGCATAAAGCTTGGCCTACAGAAAATTAGCCTGGCACAATTGGAAAGCACAAAGGTCTGTGGACTACAAAAACGGTGATCTTCCCTGTGCGCTGCAGGGCCTTTAGAGGACGTGCTTCCTGGTGACTGGCTGTTTTGCCACGACATCTCATAAAGCTGCTCCTAACCAGTAGGTAGCTGCTGTGCCAGCGGATTCCTGGCACGAAGATGGAGAGAAGTAGTCTCAGATGTACTGCGTATGCAATAGCGTTTATTGCTGCACCAGGAGGACGGCTCAGGCTGTTGCACTGACGCTAAATACTGACTCGGAAGCCTCAGTATTGACTGATGTGTTTCCTTTCTGCTGTTGTTTGCTTCTTACTGGACCTAGGCTATGATTAGTAGTAGCTACCTGGGGAAGCAAACTTCCTGAATGAAAATGTGACTTGTGATTCATGTTTTGCACACCTGCTGTATGCTATAAAATGCGTAGCAGTACTGCACTGAACATAAATTTAGGGATGGACATAATGGCTCAGCACCATCAGACACAGCCACGATACAGGCTCCTGATCTGCTTATTTTAGAAACTGTTTCTGAGGAGATGCTTGACTGTGCGCTGGCGTTTGTTCTATGGATTATTAATTTAAACCAAGAAAGAAACTATGCCCGCTAGCATTTTCAGTGAGACGTGAAGTTTTGCTAGAGTGTAAAAAACCTAGTCTAAAATGATATTACAGGAGAAATCCCTGTAATAGGTTTGACCAAGAAGAAAATCAAGGCTGTTTATATATGCCTAGATGTCAAGAAGCTAGGTAATACTTGGATGACTGACGCATATCTGTTTCCACACAGTAAAGAAGTATTTGCAGAACTTCACAACTCTTCTCAAGATCTGCAGAATGTGCATCACCAAATTACATTGCTTAAATGCAGCAGGGATCTTTTCACATATATTAGTTACAGCAGATTTTCTGTTTAAAACATAGGCCCGATCAACTTGGTTGGGATCCTGCTGTCACGCTGAGAGTGGAGCCGATGGCTGTCATTAATCTACTTGGGATTAAGAGCTCTGTGGCTGCTTTTGCTTGGTGAAGGACTCCTGGGTTCAAAATGAAAAAAATAAAGGGCTGTATTAGTCTTCCAGAATATCGCATTCCTAATAACTGTAATATCATTTGAGGCATACGATCCCTTACCTAAAACACTTTCATCAACTTCAAGTGAGCCTTTTAGATAGTTAGATATTTGTGTCATTAGATTAGAATGATAATTTTCTTTTTTAATTTTTTTTTTTTTTGCATACTTCTTGTTCTCCTTGGTAATAGAGGGTGTGGTGTGAAATACATTACCATTGTCAAGTGACTGCTTCTAAGTCCTTCTGAGGACATGTTGGTCCTCATGTCTTTAAAAATCTGTCATCCTTATGGATGACAGCAGTTAGGGATTATCCTCAGTACTTAGCAGGAGCAATCTTATTTTGCAAGAAACCTTTTGCTTGACCTACCAGATGTTATTGGAGGTTATGACGGCCAACCGGATTCAATTGAACTCCTCAGGGCAGGGTTCAGTTCTACTTCATTTAAAACTGTGAGCGTTGCCAAAAAAAGAATGTGTCTATTGTGGAGAATCATCCACATAGTCACTACAGATACTTTCTGTAATGACACCTGTGTTACTGCCTCTACTTCTGCTGCACTGACTAGGAAAGAAATACAGGAGGACTTAGATTTCTAATGACTTGTCATTACTTTTTCTCAAACATTTGCAGCTATGGCAAAAAGGATGGCCAGGGAAAAGTGAGCTATGGTCTAAAGGTCAGAGTTATTACAGATTGATCAGAGACGATGACCTCTGTTTTATGAGTTTTCCTGATTTCTGTAGTAACTTTCACTTCACTGTAGTTTGCACACTGCGAATTTGGACATAGTTTTTGCTTGTTTCCCTATGGCCATAATGTGTTTTCTGTGTGTACTGCCTTCAATGTAGGGTCAGCGAATACAGTGAAGAAACCACTTAATGCTTTTGATCTGTAAAGAGGAGAGCAAAATGCTTGGCTCAATAAAGTAGATTTTCATTTGGGTGACTGACATGGAAAATCAAACACATTTACTACTCAAAATCTACATTTTCTTGACTCTTCTTTGTGGAACAATTGGACATTTTGTTATACTCATTTTTTAATGCAGTTGTGATGTCAGATGGGTCTCTGCCAGGGCCTCAGCCTGATTAAAGGTGCTAAAGAAAGAGCCATCTCACAAGGATAATAATACACATAGAAATGGCAGTGCATGCTATTTCTTTCTCATGGCCTTGTCCTCAGAGGGTCTGAAGAGTATCTGGTCAGCTCAGCTCAATGTGCCTGTTCAGCTCCTGAGAACAAGGCTGTTTGGAATCTGTCCTTTTTGAAGGAGAACATCTGGGAAAGTCCCTACTTTAGAAGTGAGTGTCTAGTTTAAGAAGGAGGAGTCTTCTGAGAGCCTGTATTTTCTGATTCATTATCAGCTGAGTCCTGAGAACACAAATTGTTGTCACAAACCTGTGCCAAAATTTCTAGTCAGGACTTTGATATTCAGGGTGGCAAATGGGGTTCTCCTTCTTTTTCATTTTTCCCTGGATCCTAAAGTTTGGTTCCCTCCCTCCTTTCTCTTCTTCTGTCACTGACCTTCTACCAGGAAGGAAAACAGGGGTGTTCAAATTATTTATAGCCTCTTGAGGGGATGCATTATATCTGCTTTCCATACATACTCCTGGTCGCCCTGAGCCAGCTCCCGATCCTGCTTCTATGGAAGGGCAGGGGAGAGTTTTATACAGTAAAGGGCAGGTGGTTCTCTGGGAGGCCTGAAACTCACAGTAGCTTCAAGGAAAGCAAAGGCTTGTGGACAACTCTCTTTTCACTCCCATGGGGGTAATCTGAAACTGGGCAAATAGAGTTTCTTCTCTGTACCAGGGTCTTACCGTGCAGGAGTGCGGGAAGAACAGCCAGGAGCTATACAGGTGCAAAGCATGGTGGAGAGAATTATGGTGAACAGCATGGCCAAGGTGAGTGTGGTGAGTCGGGAGGGGTGTATGTACAGGTGACTGAGAGGGACTAGAAGAGAGACTAGAAATCAAGAACACGTAATGGGGGGAGGTCTTTGAAAATGAGAAGGCGGCAAGTGTCACGGCCATCTTCAAGGTGAAGGAGAATCCAGGGAACTTCAGATCAGTTAGGCTAATCTCAGTCCACAAGAAGATTATGGAACGTGCAGTGAAAGAGCCTCACGGCAACAGAGACCTGGGGACCGGCGGAGGAGTGTGGGCAGATCCAGAGAGGTGACAGAGCTCCGTGGGTGCTACGAGAGGGCATCTCTGGTCCAGCCCCAGGACGTGGTTTAGAGACTTTGAGAAGAGGGTGACAGAGGAGCTGGAGCATCTCTGTGGCCTGCAGTGGGCCAGCCAGGCAGGTACCATGGTGGTATGCACCCAGCTGGGGCCATCTGGCAATTTGATGGGCAACAAAAGGAGCAGCTGCCGATGTTGGGAAACCTATTGCCTCAAATGCTGCCACCTGATTAAGCCTATTACCTGAGGGCCCCCAGGGCATTTCCAGGTGTCTGAAGCCTTCCAACATCTGAAGCAGCATCCTGCACAGCTGCCCTGCACCTTGCCAGTACTGGTGCCAGTTGAATGAGTGAGTCACCAGGGGCTGCAGATCTGCTGTCCTGCCTCAGGCTGCCTTATCTTGCTGTATCTTCACTAGAATAACCCCGAGATCACATCCCAGGACTGCCAGAACCCCTTGAGCTTTGTCAGTCATTGACTGTGCTCAGCTGGGGCTGGAGGTGGTTGGGGAGAAAGATACGAGGACTTAGCCCTTCCGCCAGCAGCACCTGGGCAATGTGCCACCAGCCGATGGTCTCTGCCTCCAGGCAGCTGCAGAAAGTGCCACATTCCCTGAGCCCCAGCGGGAACAGTCCCAGCTCCTGCCCCAGGGACTGGCCTTTGTCCCTCTGTTCAGGGTGATCTGGGAAGAACATGCTAGGAGTTTCTAACCTTGCCTTATTGATGAGGGTGCAGGTAGGGGCTATTGTCACCCTGATGACATTCAGTGAATGTTTTGGTTCAAACCTAGGAAATTCTGTGCAAAATGCTCCCTGCTAAAATGTGCTGTTGGCAGTATCAAGCCACCCAAAGTCAAGAGGAAAGAGAGAGGCTTTAGCTCCCCACCAGGAAGGGGGCAGGGGTCAGGGATGGGGTGTGGGAGCACTCCAGCCCTGACACACCAAATGGTCTCACGGAGGAGCCAGTTGTGTGAGCCCGGCCGTAAAGGATTGGATCCAGTCTGGCAGCATGTCAGCACGGTCCTACTGAGCAGCACGCGTGTGTGAATTGATGTGTTCTCACCAGCAGCCTTCATCTTGCGGTGACAGGAGGAAGTCAAAGTAGGTCGAGAGAGAGGGCCCAGAGCTACCTAGTTTGTCTGAGCAATGGGGATCTGTGAATGTAGGTGAATCGGAAATCCGTACAGCAAAGAGAACTTGCGCTCGGTTTTCTGCTTTAGTTTTTCTCACTGCAGTCCAAAATCGGGTTTTGAAATGCATGTTTATGTTAAATATGTTGGTGCATTTATGTTAATGTATCTTTCATGATTATATCTGAAATGTTCTTTGACCTGCGGTATACTTTGGATTAGCTTGTAGATTTTGGATGTAGGATCAATTCCAGATCAGCTATCATGACCAAAAAAGGGTTGAATTTAGATTGTCACTGAAAAACAGATGAGAAGAAAGACTTTAAAGACCTGTTTCTGTTTTTGAAAAGCCGTGCTTATAATATACAGAGCAACAAACCATTTACTAAAATGTAATTCCAGTTGAGTGACTTTTCCATCTATTTTTCCACCACACTTTCCC
>NW_009618256.1:0-1697 GCF_000690535.1 Cariama cristata | reverse complement strand
GCTATATTCCAGTTGCTATATTGATCTCTGTCAATTTCTCAAAGGTATTTAGTAATGTCCTGCACTTTAGCATCACATATAATTACAGACAGTCAATAAGATTCTTTGCTTACTCATTTTCAGTTATTTAACATGACCATATTTTAATGAAAGTTGGAAGCTGAAAGATACAAATTTTCAGTCACCTGGATGCCCATCCTAAATCCATGGTAGTTACAAAATTGCCATATGTATTTAGTGTTGTGCTCCATGAAGAAATCAAAGTCCCTCCTGGAGCCCAGGGAATAAAGTGAGTGGGGCCTTGGGAAAGCGCTGTGCATTGTAGGACTGGGACCTGTACTGGCTTGGCTCTTCTGAGCTTGGCTTGAGCTTGGCTTCTTCAGCATCTCAGTCATGTTTGTTTTTTGGTTTTGTTTTTTTTTTTTTTTTTTTTTTTGTTTTTTTTTTTTAAATCTGGAGACAACAAGCTAGAAAAAAAAATATTTCTTGTTTTCAGAAAAAAATATTTTCTTCTTTGTAAAATTTGCATTTAAGATAAATGGAGAGCCATTTAGTACAAGAGAAAAGAAAGTTACAAGTGTGACAAGGGGTTTGTAATTGTTGGCTTTCAGCTGATGTTGGGAGATCACAAAAAGAAGAGTTCCGCAAAAAGATACCATATCTAAAGAATATGAAGAATTCCTAACAGCCTTTGAAGTCTGCCGTTTCTCTGGAGGTTTCCAGGAGTAAGCAACATGACTGCCAGTAGTTCAGCTGCCTGAAAGATGAACATAAACACATCAAAAATTACTCTGAACTGTACTCAACTGAAACGTGCAGAATCTAGTTTGTATTTAGGGAAACCAGTTGTTTCCCAAACTTTGCAAAACCTTTTTATCCCATCAAAGCAGAAAACATAAACCAGCACTTTTAACAAACCTATGTTATAAAAGCATCTTGTGTGGTAATGAAGAACCTTAATTACAAATACCAAGGCAAGAGTCTGTTGTTTTATTTCTGACTTTCTATTTGCATAATTCACAAACTAACTGAGGAATGTGCAGTTTCATTGCTCTTCTTCTGAGTCACGCAATGCTTCCTGTTTGCTTTCAACTCACATAATATGTAGCTGTCCCTGGGAATTCATTTAGCTCTCAGAGCTTTAAGTTTCAAAATATTGGTATTTATGTCTTTTCTCACAGGAAACAAATTATCACCGTTGGTGTATAGTATACAGAAATGGTTGTGCTCAGCTAAACCATGGATTTTAACTCATATGAACTGAAATGAGCTGGCTGTGATTTTTTTTAGGATAAATGCATATCACCAGAAAAATCCACGTGATCAAACTTCAGTTTTGGTGCCACTTTTGAAGAAACGTCAGGGGAAGAGATCAGCAGCAGGCACTGATTTCTGCTTAAAACAGAGAGGGAGTGTTGGAATAGCTAATAGTATACTGGTATCTGACTGGAACGAGAGGAATCAGGCTTCTTGTTCCTGCTCACATGAGAACATAAGTGGCTGTACAAAGGCAAGATCTCCCAGAGAAGACAGAAGGTAAGAAGTAGCCATGTGGGTATGGCAGTCTCCGCATGAATGAGCGTGGTGGAGCAGTATCTTGAACATGGATCTCTAACCCAGGATATTTATGTTAAATCTTCAAGGTCACACTGAGGGCATGTGTCTTGGATAGAAAGTCCTGGGTCCTTCTTTCAGGA
>NW_009618255.1:0-15325 GCF_000690535.1 Cariama cristata | reverse complement strand
GAGCGGGGCGCCCCCCAGCGGGGCCGGAGCACACGGCCGCGGCCAGCCTGCGCGGGGGGCAGAGAGGGAGGAAAGGCCTCTCCTCTCCCAGCGGGTGCGACCTGCCCGAGGTGCCAGCGCTGGGGATTTCTGTTCTGTGCGACAGCCCCGGGTTGGACTCAGGCTTGGAGCAACCTGGTCTGGTGGAAGGTGTCCCTGCCCATGGCAGGGGGGCTGGAACTGGGTGATCTGTAAGGTCCCTTTCAACCCAAACCGTTCTACGATTCTATGACTGCGATCTGTTTTAGGGAAGAGACCTTACCTGCAAGCCCACCATACCTTGTAACTCACTGATTTTATCGCAATAAAGTGCCCCATCTGCTTTAGGGAGCCTTTGAATGAGAGAAACGATGCTCATATTTAAGCACTAAGTACCCCCCGACTTTGCCAAACATCCTCGCTGTTACGGATTGCATCACGTTGACTCTTAACTTGCCTATAAAACATCCTCGGCTAACTTAACGCCTGTCTGGAGTCTAAGCACACAGCACACACATCCACACGTACTCTTGGCCTCCCCCCCACAGACCCGCCCTTCTAGGAGCAACTCTTACTTCTAGAACAGATGAGTGAGGCCTAGAACAGAGTTAGAAAACGCTACTAGCAGTGGTGTCAGTATCCACTGTGTTAATAAAACGCATGCGTGCACACAGCTAGACTGCCACGTTGGGTACCTAGGCTGCCTTTTAGTAGCCACCACTTCCAAACCAGTTAGCCAGGCAAATCGGTACCATTTGCTAAGAACCGTTTCCTGCTCTCCTTCACATGCCTGAAGATACAAAGAAGAAAACTCCAGGTTTTCATGAGCAAACTCTTCCTCACCTCCTTCTCCGCCTCTCCTTTCTATGAGCCTGCTAAGGCTTTGCTTACGAGCTCTGTGAGGTCGATGCCACGCGCACAGTACCAGCACTTTGGGGCAGCTTCCAGGGCGCGAAGCATCTTGTCCTAAAACGCGACCCGAGCCCTCCTTACAACCGAGATACCCAGAAACTGCAACAAGACAAAGGACTGATCACTACGGTAGCAGCTAAGCCCTTTGCCCTACAACTCCTAACCCCTTTCCCACAAAGTTTATCTCCCAGCTCAACTCTTCCCCTGCCCAGCTTCCAGAGTTCTGGATCTCGTATGCTGTTTGCACATCACAGACAAAACCTGCTCCGTTCACTGAAAAGATGGCTTTATTTTGGCCTATCATCCATGTTTAGTAAAACATGTAAGTGACCCATTGTGGAAATGCACACCGTCGGTCTGCCTGGCTGAACCATTTGCAGATTTACAGACTGCATTTTAAGGTAATAGCTAAAATACTTATTTAATTTAGCTAATTAACAGCCAAAAATCCAAAGCACAGAGGAAGATGCGAATGGATCTTACAATTACTTACCAACAGCAATGGGCAGTTAGTATGAGCTTGATCCAAACATGTACAGATTACAAACTATCCCAATTATACTCACGTATTAACAAGACAACGGCGGGGTGCGCACATAAAAATCTCTTCCCTAGTGAAGACAAAACCACCGAGGGCAGCCCAAAGGAGAGAAATCAGATCTAGTAAAGACAGAGCCCCCGGCGCCTGGCTGCTGCTCAGCTGCTAACAGCTCTGTGCTGCTTCGCCGGGGAGCCCGGGGACCTTGGACGTGTGCCCCCTCCAACTAAAACTTCTTTTGTACACACTGTAGGGCCTGCAAATCTACTTGGCACCTCGCTGCAGATGCCGCATTAATCTTGACAGTGTGGTTTTTTTCAGTTTACTGGGAGGAGGAAAGTGAATTTGAACAGTTTTTATAATACATCTTTTTTTCTAGCATGTATCTCCTTTAGCAAGTGCAGTGCATTTTAGTGACTACATTAACAAAGGCTAGAAGTACTCCTTAAGCATGAGTACACAATCTTTCCTTTTCTAATTTTGATAGAACTGTTTTATAGTTACAGTTTTATAGTTATAGCAGCATATAAACTTTTTTTTTCTCCCCATATGCCTTCAATTTACATTGCTTAGCTGATACGCTCAGCCAAGCTCTCGCACCGCCTCTGAAGGTGTGGGATGGAAAGCTCTGTGGGAAGAAGCAAGAGAAGGAACTCCCTCCCGTCCTCCTCTGCCCTACCTGGATAGCACCAACTGTTCCCTTTCCTCTCATGCAGAGAAGAAACAATGAGGTGAACATCACCGTCCTAGGAGGGGGGGTATCTATTATGCGGGATAATCAAGCACAGGAGGAGGCACTGGTTACAGAAGATAAGCTTTCAAAGCACGTCCCACCTACATTCTGCTCTCAAGTCAGAGATATGCATGGCTGAGGCCTCTCGCAAATTAAGCCTTCTCCACATCAGTGGAACAAGGACATCAGTTTAAAACCTTCCTGCGCATCAGGACTTACTCAGCAAGCACAAGTCAGGCTCCTGTGGAGCTGAAACAATTTACAGTTTCCTTCCTTAAGAAAGGCTTGCACGGTACAGTCAGGACCAAAATAAATGGCCAAAACTTGCTTACTGCCCCTGTGTTGACAGCCAGCCTGAATGAACCCTACCATGGAAGCCTCCCTTCCTCCTGCTCAGCAAGCCATCCATACTGTGTCAAACGGATTAAAAGAGCGCTGAACAAGACCAAGAAAACATCAAACATGGAAGGGCAAAAACTACCAAAGCGCATGAGTGGAACTGTGTGGAAAGTAGTACCACCTTCTTCTGAACTCAGCACCCAAGTTCAGGAAACGCAACCAAGAACTCATCCTCCTCCTTCCTGTGTTACAGTCTGATGAGTGTTTCTCAGTTGCCAAGGTTACTTAATTTATCAGGAATTAGAGATCAAGCTCCACAGACGTATGTACTTGGAAGACTTCAGAACGATCTTGTTACTACTGCAATAGAAGGGCTTAAATATGCCACAGTTTTGTGGCACACCGTATTTCTCTGCATTTTGATGCAGGGGTGGTACAATTCTTCTAAAAACTTTATCATGAAAATGCTGATCTTCAATGAATCAAAACAGTATTGAAAATATGAAATGTTACTTATCGAACCTTATCAAAAAAATCACCTATAAATACTTAATGTTGAAAGCATCAGAGAAGTTTCCAGAGACTACTTTGCCAGCCAGAGAGCGACGCATGCTGTTTAAAAGTAAATCTGGGAAAAAGATGACACACAAAAGAGAAACCTACTTAGAATATACACTGTTTCCAACCATGTTTCCGAATGTTATCAATAAGTATTATGCAGCACGATCAGCTAGCCTTAGCCCTTCAAATCTTTTCCTCATGACTAATAAAGAGGCTAGTTAAAAACATTGATGTTTTCAAACCTCGTCCAGCTAGCCCACAGACCCCTCACCTAGTCAGATGCTTGACTAGCCCCATCTGCAAAAGTAGAGAGGCACAGTTTCAAAGATCAAAGAGTTTTCAAAAATGAAAATTACTTTTATTTTCACTTTGATAACCATAAGACTACAACTGTTCAACAAGGTAAACATAACAGTTATACAAAACATATGTAAATATTTACAGACTTAGCTGTACAAAATAATTTAAAGTTTACAAAAGTTTCATGCAACCTCTTGACTGACACAGTCTAGGAAATCTCCTTGAAGAAGCATAAAAGATCTTTGAATTTATTTATTTGTTTAATGGGTCAAAAAAAGGATGCTGCAACGCTTCATCAAGAGTAATTCTTTTGGCTGGATCGTATTCCAGCATCCTGCGAACAAGGTCAAACAGACTTTGATGATCTGTGTCTTGGCAATGCATGAATTCCTGAAAGAAAATAAAGGAAGCATTTTAGAGAGATCTTTCGCAACTTTCACAACAAAGTAATAAAAATGTTGTCTCCTACCTTTAAAGGTTTACAGCGTCTCCTAACATATCGTCCTGCAGAACTGTGTTCATCCCAGTCCAATTGGTCATGGTGAAAATAATGCTTTCTGCATGATGAGGAAAACAATTTTAGGATATTGTCAGTGCATAAAGTGGGCAGATGCTTTTCTAAGAAGTTCTTAAACACCACAAAACTCTCCTGCATCTCTCCCCACATTTGGCAGCTAAGGTCTCTTTTAGCAAATATTTATTCGGAGATCTGTTGCTTTTATATTACCATTGTCATAATATTTAGAAAACAGGTCCTTCAGTATTCCAATCAACAAAGAAGCCACTGAAAACATAATTTCCATTAGTGACATTTAAAGAGATAGATTCTTTCAGGTGTTCCAAGAGAACAACTTGGTCTCGTTTGCTAGTAACGGAGAGACAGCTTGTCCATCTATTCACTTTGCAAAAACATTTCTTATAAAATCTGCAGAGTTTCAGTGGTTAGCAACTATTTAACAAAATCAGGTATTCCCAAATGCCTTTAAAAAGTGTACTAGAAATACATGAGACTACCAGTGCAAATAAAAGTTCTGGCAAATCCACCTCTCAGCGTCACATTAACACTGCTACATAAGTACATTTTATTTTTTAAATACTACCTGACTCTATTCCAATTGCAACTTTCCAATTTTTTTTTATTGTTTTTCAAAATACACTATGAATCAGCTGGACAACTGTAATAAACTAAATACAATACCAACTCAGAATTACTGGAATTCTACTACAACAGGAGTTACAGGATTATCTCGACTAGCTGGCAAGAGGACAATTTATTTCAGAAAGAGAGGGGACCATCAAATCTCACGTGCTCTGGATTTTGGACATATGGGGGTTAGGGGAGAACCCTGTGCTGGCTGCTTCTCCTTGCAATGGAAGTAGGAAACCTCTGCTGCACATAGTTATCTTTGAGGAAGAGAGAAAGATCACTGAAGCACATGTCTGAGCAATATGAAGGGACAGTGGAAGAGGCTGGCAGACGTATTAGCAAGACAGGACCCTCTTCTTCCTCTCAATATAAATCTTCTGATGACAGCAGGTTCCTTATTCTCACAGTTTACAGAAAGACAGGTGTCTAATACCGTTCCGGTGACCATGCCAAACTTCGCTTTAAAGACTTAAGAACATTCATACTCAGTCACTGTTCAATAAGCTGGCATTTCAGTTGCTGGCAACTCAGACTAAAACCAGAAGAGAGGACTACTGTCGACTATTTAATTCACCCAAATCTGACACAATTTCTTGCAACAGACCAATAGGTAACAAGAAGCCTGGAAGTCTCTTTGTTGAGCTGCAGAAGCTCACAGCTAACAGTGGAAGCTTTAAAATTTCTCTTATAATAGGAAAATGTTAGGCAACTTACTTCTGCGATGAACTTACCTGGATTTCTTGATCATGTGAGTTGGCAGAGGCCCTAGTATTCTTTCCATCATTGCCAAATGTTCTTTACTGTCGTGCGTCTGTGTGGAAAAAGCAATGTATGCACTTATCACATTTTTCTACTATCAGCCACTTGGTACACAACACTCATCTACAAACAAGGTGTCTGGCAGAGTACCATCACAGTATCTTTAAACATTATCACCTTAAATTACTAAAAACAGATTATGCAATGCAGCTTGTTATACAACACTTTCCACAGTTAAGACAGCCCCTGAACAACAGAGTTCATAAACCAAGTTTTGTCCGAGTACATTTTCTTTACTCTGAATTCCAGCAGTATCTTCAGACTCTAGACAGGCTTCATCATCCAAAAAGCCAGACTGATTAACTTAAATAGTCTGAAGGCGATATCCAAGACATCACATTTTCCTATACGCATGCTGTTTTTACAATCTCATCTGTATAATCCTTAAAAAGCCTGTGAGGTTATGTTTTTTCCAGTAAGTTGCGTCCACATCATTAAAAGACCAAAATCAGTACTCTGTAACAAAAACGTTCAATTTAACTTTATGTACATACCTGAAACACTGTAAATCCCAGGTAATACTCAATTAGAATACAACCAATGCTCCAAACATCACAAGGCTGGGACCATCCCAGTGCTGCAAAATATGCAAAGTTTATGTTTTACTTTCTATTACATTCTCAAAACCTGTAATCCACAAAGCACAAGCCCAGTTTCCGTGCGTTTACTGATGCCCATTTTCCCCCTTGACACCTCTGCCCAAACCTTGGTGGGAGAAAGGGGGAAAGGAACATGTTTGGACTTCTGTTTTCAGAGTATTTCTTTTACTGTTTACTTTCAAGAATTCTAACACCACTATCTGTCAGAGATGACTGAATTATTAGAACCACGAGCAACTACTCCAGTTTATGAAGTAAAGACATCTGAATGAACTGTAATTAACTGTCAGAAGGTTTAAAAGTCTTTACTGACCTAAAATAACCTCAGGAGCTCTATAATGTCTTGTAGACACCAAGGTGCTGTGATGCTCATCATCAAAAGTTGCACTTCCAAAATCAACGACTTTGATGTCTGTGTTTTTTAAAGTGCGTTCATCTCGCTTCTGCAACAAAATCAAAATGCTATTTGTTAGTATTTTTTAAAAGCACGCTTAGGCAAAAGGTATCCATCATATTACCTTTATTTATCTTCAAAATACTAGTTAAAATGCTAAAAATGAAACCTATGTAATGAAACACTGCTTCCAAATACATTCTTTCCTATTCAGCTTGACCTCCAAGAAAGAGGAGCTGGTAATGAAGTCATTTAATCTGAATACTCAAAACAGCTGACTAAAGACCCTTCCCACAGTGACAGAGCTCCTTTCCTTTTTTGTCAACCTTCAAGTTAACTTCAGTTACTCATTATCTCTGTCTTGGTTTTGTCTGTCCATTGGTGCACACATTTATACAATTTCAGCTCTAAAATAAAAAAATAAAATCAAGCCTTATGCATAAACTAGAGGCAGTGAAGTCCATACCGCTTTTCTGTCTCTAAGAAGTTTTTATACCTTGAAAAACAAGCAGCAACATAAAAAGAAACTTGTATTTTTGCCAGTGCTAGAAATGATTTATGCAGACAAGTTCTCACCCTAATATCGTGTGTCAGTGTTTTCTCAGATTTAAAAGGAGGACACTGGTCAAGAACAGTCCTATTCAGGGCCCATGCCAATTACAATGCTGCCCAATGATCAACATCACATGCTGATGGCAAACAGAAAACTCATCTTCCCTATTAAGCCAAGGACTGCAAAACTGACAGGCACTTCAGACTCCAGGGTAATCAGACAGAAAGCAAGATCTGACATTCCTCTCAAAGCACAGGGACGCTTTAAAGAAAGGGATTCAAATGGCTTGAGAAATATGAAGGAAAACACCTGGCTAAATTCAAATCCATTAACACAATGCTCCTGATGAATGCCAGAACTTCACTGAAGAGCAAAGAACTTAACTAGTGATCAGATGAAACAGTTTAGTCTGAATCAGAGCAAAGTTACCCACTTAGCAGAAAGTCAGCAGATCTCAAAGAGCACAAAAAAAAATAATCTAGGAAACATAACTATCACTTGACCTTTCTACACATACTTTTTTTTAAGAAAAGTTCAGATGAAGACAGAAGTAGCTTAATTAAAGTTGGGAGAAACAGAGAACAAACTTACCATCTTGGCATTGTACTTCACTATGTAATCAGACTCCACAAACAAGATATTTTCAGGCTTTAAATCTGTATGAGTTAGTTTATTATGGTGCAAAACTACAAGGAAAAAAAGAACAGTATTCCATAATTAATACATTAATTCTCTAAAAGAGGAAAGAAAAAAAGAACATAATTGATAAGAGTATTGAGATTTACTTACAGTTTATAGACTGGCAAATTTGGTAAGCCATGTTCCTAATGTCATTAATATGAAATGGCAGAAAGCTGTTTTCCTTAATAAAGTCGTAAGTACTAAGTCCCAGTAGCTCAAAAACAATGCAAACATGGCCATGATGATCAAACCATTCCAGCATCTGGACACAGCGGCTTAAAAAAGAAAAAATTATAAACAAATGAAAACTCATTTATTGAATAATTATCTTCTGCAAATCCTTAGTACACTGACTATTCTAATTTTATACTTACAAAGTGCTGCTGGGATCCATGGTGTTTAAGTGTTCCAACACCTGTATTTCTGAACGGGCTGCTTCCCGGTATCTACCAACATTTTTCACAATTTTAACTGCTACATGCATTCCTCTCCTTTAAAAGAAAGTAAAGCATCACAAACTGAATCAATTGTGTTAAATAGCTACAACCCCAAAGCAGGCCAATTTTAATAAAAGAAACACAGCAAGATAAAAGGTCATAAAGAATTATGAGTTAGATTAGGGGAATTTGACTTAAGCACGTGCAGTTAACCAGAACTGTTCTTATAAAGCAATGTAATACCAATCTTTCCTTTCTCAAATACTCATAGCATATGCTACATTAACTACTTCCCAGCCTTATTATCTCATCTAAGGTAGAATACACATCAGGAATCCACCTACAAGATGATTAAAAAACAATTAGCAAAGTTCTCATTTGAGGAAAGCACTACAAAAGTCTGACCTTTTTTCCAGCAACTTGGACAACTTGTTCTGGCTCTTTTCCAGTGCTCCTAAGGAATCAGGGGAATTGAATAACTTCTGAAGTTTAGATTCTGAGTATTTTGTACTAGTGAAAACTGACCTGCACTTAGTCTAACACACAAACTGTAAGGCTGTTACTTAAATGGAACACAGATACACATAGTTCTTTCTATTCCATTCACTCTCAGACAATTTTTAATTGTCTCTGTAGAGCTATTTAGATTCTAATGACTTAAGAACACTGCCTGCCCTCACAACACGATCTCAAGCTCCTGAACAGACTTAACTTGTGAAAAGACAGAACAAACCAACCAAAGGCAGAGGAAAAAAATATTAGAACCATGTCACAGATATAAAACATATAGTTACAATCACCTTTTACTAACTGATTAAAACTCCTAGCACATACAGAAGTAGTAGAAATATAATAATTTGCTTCTCCTCCACCAAGCACGTCATCACACAGAAGTAACCATGCCACCAAAAAGGGACTGGATACTGGAGTACTGTGCACTCAGAAAAACTTCAAAAGGATAATTCTGATTAGGGAGACTGAGGAAAGAAATTTAGAGCTCAACCAATTCCAAGCAATTGCTTTCACTAACAACCAAAACCACTTTCTCAGCATCTCACTGCGTCATCTTCTAAAAGTCAGTCTCCTAAATCAATTCTGTACTCTTTACATAACCTCACATTCTCTAGTCAATGTAACAGCACTTGTAGAACCAACAGGAAAAGCAAAACATAGCTCTCCCTCTTTAAAAAAGGCAGATGGCATCTACTTTGTCATCAACAGTTTGCATGATGTGGTTATACAACTTATATATATATAAAAAAAGTATACTTATAAAAAGGTGTATTTTTGAAAGAAATCCTTTCCAGGCAGATCTTTCCCAAGACAAATGTGGTTAAGTAAGTTTATAGTTAAATTCTCAAAAGCTTAGAGAAAAAAACCCCGAAGTATTTCTCTATATACTATCTTGTATAAAGTCAGTATCATCTAAGGGTCTTTCACAGTGCAACAAAAGAAACGAAAAACATTTCTAGTATTGGAAGAGATGACTGAAAAACCTCATGAACAATCAGGGACAGATGTGGTATCACCTGAAAACCCTTAAAAATTTTTAACTAGAAATCAGCATACAAGGTAGCTCTCAAAAACAGTATAATATCTTTCTTAAAAATATACTGCAACGCTTTATTTGAACTTTCTTTATAAAATATGTCCCCGTTTTAATTTCTGAGCTAAGTAGTGTCTTTTGTCATGAGATCCGCTTATAAAGATAACCAACACTTACATATCATGATCTATGCACTCCACTACTTTTCCAAAAGCTCCTTCTCCTAAAGTCGCAACAATTTCATCTAAAAAGAACAAATACAAGTTAGAATTATAAAACTACTTAAATAAGAATTAACATTATTAATGTAGATTTTAAAATGTGCCATTACAAAAGCATAATTACTTTAAATCTCAGCATCTGAATGCATTATTTTATTGGACAGGTGTCATGAAAACAGTTAGCCAAAAAACTATCCCTTGTTCTAATCTCAAGATTCAAGTTCATTTACTAATTGGAACTTTTTGAACACAGTATTTAAATTCTACAGAAAAGAAGATATGCAAAAAAAACAAACAAAAAAGCACAAAAAAAAACAGAACAAAAAGAGCAATGAAGATTTCTTTAGCCCCCCTCCTCTGACATACTATTCTAAACAGATTTTTTGCTGAAAAGTTTTTAAAAAGTGTTGAAAAATGTTCTATACATCTTGCTCTTAGAACGTCTCCACTTTCACAGATCAGGTGACCCTCCTCATCATCCTCTACACTCCTGGATCTTTTCCTTCGGTGACTCTTCTGGAAACGGCACCAAGATCGTCCAGCCAATCAATATATCAGAGTGAATTCAGGGCAGAATACGCAATTCATTCAGCGGGGAGATATTCAGGCATTCAGTTACACACCAGGCCACGAACAGTTGGCAGGAGCAATTTCAAATTCAGTCCCCAGAAATTCACAGGGCACAGTTTATGTTACAGAAGAAAAACATGGCAAGGAACAGATTTTCAGATAAATACTTAAAGTGATAAAGCAACAGAAAAAACAACACAATTTTGTCTCTCAAACAGTGGCTTAACTGAAGACAGATTAAGAATGCAACATCACTATTTCTAATACTTTGCTAGCAAACAGCAAAAAACAGCTTTTATTTACATATATCTAAGCTTACAGTCAGGTGAAATGTTTCTATTTAAAACATACACTTTATATAATCTAAACATAAAAAACTACCAAGTAATTTTACTTCCCTCATATTTAGAGAGAGAAGAAAAATTATTCTAAGTCATTAATTCGCACTGTATAATCTAACACAACTTGCTGGTTTTTATTGCAGAAATGTGACATAAAACACCTGGAGCTGAAGATGTATCAGTGGGCATCATGTCAATACTGAGAAATTCAGAGAGCATGCCTTCAAAGGCGGCAAGCAGCAAACTTATCCTATCTTCAGTAAGACATTAGCTGCCATCAGCCAGGCACGTAGCTTATCAAAGTTTTCTGGAATCAGGCGTAGAACTGCAGAGCTTGTTCTTGTCAATTTACCAGACATGCACGTTTCATAGTTCCAATTAAACTTACATTAAAAAGGCATGTCACTTCAATTAATTTTAGTAACAGGATGTATGGCAACTCACAGTCTACTTGAAAAAACATAGTTCACTATGCTGCAAAACTAAAAAGTGACAACTGTACTTTGAAATAGGGTAGTTACCTGTTTTCAATTCCAAGATAACATTTTTCAGATCAAACCCAGTGATCTTAGCTACCAGCCACCTACATTCCCATTGTATAACTAGCATTGATGATAATCCCACCCCCCACCCAACACTCTGATCCAAAAGTCTCAAGTAAGAACATATTCACATGCTCACAAATGGACTTAACTACAAATCCTTTTTTTAATAATACAGTATTTCTTAAAGTACTGTGACGAGGAACTGAAGTTCTAGCACTCCCTTAAGAAGTCTATTACCACTAATTCATGAATAATAAAGTTAAAAATTACTCATACCGAATGCGATTGGTGACTGGAGCAATGATGTCTCTTATGCTTCCTTTTATGACTACTTTTCCTGCTCCGACCAGAGGATTTGCTATAGTGATGATGGTGACTCTTTTCATAGTCTCTGTGATAATGCCTGTGGTCATATACTTCACAGAAGTCATTTCTGTATTCCTCAACATATCTCCGGTCATGATGGTCTCTTTCATTTATGGCTCTATCGTCCAAATAATGACTGAAAATATATTTTAAGTGAATGTTCTCCACTTCAAAAACTTGAGGTTCCAACAAGACAAGTGACTTGAGCTGAGTTACAGAGTTACATAGTATCTGTCTTTACAAGAAGAACGTTTTCTAATTGACTCCCTCCCCAGAAATAGTGGGGGAAATAGTGGAGCTTTCGATGTTACTTTATTAGAAATCTAACAACACTGTCAGTCTCAAATACATAGCAGCCATCCACATGAACAATATATAATCCGTCCACAGTTTGCACAGTAAATAAGAAACTCGGACTCAAAAAGGAGAAACACTTCCTAAAATATACTGAGCAACTCAATTACAATCTCGAAAGTCGCACGATAAAACACTCTCAATACAGCAATAATCTCCTTTTATGCTTTCAAAGTTTAAAAGTGTTGAAAAAGAAAAATAAAACCTGGTGACTGAGAGAAGTAGCATTGTTCTTAGTGCTCTGCATTAAACACTAAAACCCTCAGAGAGTATCTGGATCAAGGATCTTCTGCACTGAAAAAAAGCCTTTCAGAAAGCTACTGAGGCAAAGAGCCCCCATATTGCTGTACACCTATCCCTTCCAGCATTTTATAAACATGAGTTGAGCTTCTTTTAAAAGAATTTCATGGGATCTTCTCAAGGAAAAAGAAGAAGAAAAAAAACCAAACCACAAACCAGAAAAAACCACATCTTTCCCGTGAAAGCAGCATGGGAGAAAAAGCAAATCACCTCCAAATTAGTAAAAGAAATTCATACTTACCGTTGTATTAAATGATTAAACAAACCCTTTCTTCCTTTTGTTCACATTAAATAAATGAAAAGGCTTACTTTTTACTCGAAATTTAATTTTGAATGTATTCAATACCAACACTTAACTGACCACAGTGAAACAAACATTCACTTGTTTTTATTAAAGAACTTCTATTTAATGGTTCAGGTTCTGTGTTACAAAACCAATTACCTCTTAAGCTTGTCTTAAGTGAGCCAAACCTTAAGGAATAGCCAACTTTGTGCACTCAAAAACTCTTATCCTGAAAACGTATTTATTTTAGACATGGTAAGAAACATTAGCACTACTCAATACAGACTCTTATACCTTTCTGAAATGTGATTCGGTTTATAGTGCTTGCTTTCTTGTCCACTGCTGTGGGACCTTTTCCTACGTTTACGGCTGCTACTGTGCTTTCTTTGATCCCAGCTCTTTCTGTCGTCCCATTCAGGACAATGAGATTGTTTTGAGTGCCGCATCTGCCACTGAAAGAAAAAAAAAACAAAACACAAAACCACCACAAATCAACAAAACCACATAAAAGACAAAAGCATTACACTGGTATTTGTAGATGCAAGTCAACTACGGCAGTCTGATCAAATACGACAGAACTAGAAAGAACCATTTCCTCAAATAATTCTTCTTTCTCAGCTTCCCCCACATATTATTTTTGTTTGGCGAGTAGACAGAGCTCTCTCATCCTAACACTGTAACACTGTTATGAAACACAAATCAAGATTAAATAGGCCAACTCATTTTCACTTAATAACTTCAAACATATCATTAAAGCCCGTTTTAAATAAACTCTCAAGTGACTAAACAGAACTATTTCCTTGAAGAGTCTTCTGTGAGAGAGAGACCTTAATCTTCAAACATTCTCTCTGACAAAACCTGGATTTAGTTCTTCATACTATATTGTATATAAGTTACTACATGAAAGTCAAGTATGTACAATCAGTCTAAAAACTTCTCACAAATCTATTTCCAGATCGCTGTTAGACAGTCACTTTTTGAAGTTTTAGCAACAATCACAGTGAACTCTGATGTATTA
This sequence comes from Cariama cristata, assembly GCF_000690535.1. Classification (NCBI taxonomy): domain Eukaryota; kingdom Metazoa; phylum Chordata; class Aves; order Cariamiformes; family Cariamidae; genus Cariama; species Cariama cristata. Next base: position 1,750 of record NW_009618255.1, on the reverse strand, counting down.
ACACATAACTCTCTATTACTATGAGCCAAGCCACAATTTTTGAACCCTATCAGCATGCAAGTATGTGGGTGTTTCACAACTCAGCTGATTTGCCAAAGACAAAACCCACCAGCTTCCGTTGCTGGATGTTATATGCAGGAATTCTGTGTTCAAACAGGTACACACACAACTGAAAAAAAGGAAAGTAAAGCAGAGCTGCAGAATTAAGACTATAACAAAGCCAACCAATATTTGTTTACTCTTTCTTGGCAGGAGTTTTTGAAAATAAGAATAAGCTTACAGATGTATTTCAGTATATTCTGAAGAATGAACTAACAGGACAAGAAAAAGTTTCCACAGTAAGGGGGGACAGCAAGAAAAGTAGCTTAGAAACAAAGACAGCACTTAAAAAAAAAAAAATCATGATTGTGTAAATTTACACAAAACAATTTTAGTTGCCTCTATATCAAATGAAGGCATTTAAGGAAACTTTTAGAACATGTAAATGTCAAGGCTGTTCTGAAAAAGAGGTCTTCTGGTACTTTCATAATATCTGTCACAGGCTGGTAGTTCAAAAAAACACAACAGACACCTGCACCAGTGCTTTTTATAGAAATCTGTTTTTAAAATACAATGCAAGCAGAGTAATAAACTGTGCAAAAATAAGTGACTGGTACACCCTTTGAGTCAGTCATGATCTAGGTCTCACAAAAATCCTATTCTCTTATGATACATTAATAAGAAATAAAAATACTGATGTATCAAATGACAAACAAAAATGCCTGAAAGATCAAGACAAGATTAAGGCCGATTATTGTTTCATTTACACACCTGAATTTGTTTTCTTACCTAGCTCCAAAGCCACTTTCCTCTATTTTCAGCCTACATAACTCAACTTATGAAACACACTCAGTTTTCAGTTATTCTACTTTTGAGGTGAAGAGTTCCCCACACACAGTTATAGGTGAATTGATGATTTTACTTATGACTGCCTTTTTTTTTTGCTTTCTTCCACATTTGGCAGGAGGCAGGCTGCACTAAGGCTCTAATAAAACAGCAATTAGTGTCATGTAGAGGGGGGCTTGGGGTGGAAGGATCTATATTTGACAGAGAAAACTGAAGAAAAGGTTTAGCTGAAGACTAACTGGTGCTTAACTCCACTCAGTGCACACAGAATTATTGGAATTAAGATGGAAGTTGCAAATTCTGTCCCTAAAAGAGCCAAGTAAACGCAAATGAGGAGGAAATTGTTAGAATCGGTCTCTGTGCAAGGCCCGAAGTGGCCACAATCCACGTTACAGGAGGAGCCACCTTAAATTTTTTTTTACTATTATGCACTCCTTCTAAATTTATGCACCGAAGCACTTATGTAATACTGACAGCTGACATGAGCATATGCATTCCTATAGCATGTGGTCCTAATCCATATCACAGGCCGTTTTCACTCCCACGTTTTGCCGTAACATTTCTCAAATAGGAGCCACGGACCTTTGTAAAAGATCCACACATAAAGCGCCCCATGAAGGCCACAAAAATCCTGCCGTAAGCTGCCTACACAGCAATTTCTAAATGTCTCTCCTCGAAAACTTGGCAGGCTGCACGGACTGGAGGAGGTCAAAGGCTTACTGCTTTGAGATGACCAAAGTCCGCCGGGCCAGGCCGATCTGAGCGTCTGGGGTACAGACACGCAAGAACAAGTCCTACAGAAGACACCCACTACCCCAAGGCCACGAAATCCACTTCCACGCCAGTCTTCCCTGGGAGGCCTCAG
>NW_009618254.1:0-11438 GCF_000690535.1 Cariama cristata | reverse complement strand
CTCTTTGCCAGCTTCTGTCATATTGGCTTCACTATTCTGCTTTAGGGAATATGCTTATTTTTACTCAGTTTATTATGAAAATAAAATAAGAAGAACCAAATATTTTAAATTTTGCCATACAGTTTATCTTCCACTGAATTAGTGGTGGTCTTTGCACATCAATTTCCAGACAAAAACAATGTGCTACATAGTATATTTTTTAAACAAAGACACATAGAAAAGTAGCAAAGTGATGACACCATACTTTTTAATAATTGTACATTTATGTAGCAATGCATAAATGTTAAGCAATTATGTATTTATTTTATGGTTATTAGTGTATGATGTACTTTCTTAATTAAGAAAGTATACCTGTATTTTCAAGTTTTGTTTTTACTGTTTACATAATTCACTTCTTTCATCTTTTCTTTTAGAGATTTTAAACATTAAAAATGTCAGTGGAAGTCCGTCCAGGAAGCCCAAACTTAGGAAACTAAAGTGATTAAATTTTTCTTTTAAAATTTGCTCCATAGATGTTTAAGTATTAGCTCTGGTAATAGATTAGATTGCTATGATTCTTACAATCAAACTACAACTCATTTTGAGAAGATGTCACAGAAAATCTGGAAACAGAAAGAAAAAGGAGCTTACATTTTAGAGACAGTATATGAATCCTCTCCGCTTCCCAAATGGATTTGAAAAACAAATTTCTAAAGGGAAAACTATCATTGCTCAGGTGAAAAAGAAAGTCTTGTTCATTTTCAGATGGTTTTAGAGATCCCAAAATCTAAATATTTTTGTATAAGCATCTGGCTACTTTGCTATTGAGCATTCATCTCTCCATAACTTGATATATTCGTGAAGGTATTCACAAAGATATAACATCATAATTCATAAAATAATTGAAGAATCAGTTTAAACGCTTATTTTTAATGAATATAAATGATTTAGCTGTGGTATTCTTACCTTTGTAATGTAACTGACTTGTTGATGTACTGGATAGAACATCTTTAGGGAACAAGAGACAAAAAAAAATTACTTTTTTCAAGTTGAAAATACTGATTTTTCTATTAAGAATCTCAAAACATCTTGGAATGAAAATGGAAACAAAAGAGCTACAGAGATGTCAAATAGAGCACTCTATGATGTCCTAAAAGCTTATTTACTCTAAGAGAAAAATGTAAGGGGAGAAGAAAGAAAGACACTGCAACAATCCAGAGTCTATGCGCTGTTGCTGAGATATGGTGTATTTCTTAAGGAAAAACATTGCCAGTACGTAATATGAACTCTTACTTTGTGTTACAAGGCAAAGATAACATTTACAGAAAGAGAAAAAAAATACTACACTCTTAAAAGTTTGATTCGCTTTTATTTTCTTCCCCTCTGGATGCAAAGATCCTTGTATTTTTATCTAAATGACTCCAAAAAGTAATTGAAAGGTACATTTGATTTCATCGCAACATGGAAGAAAGAGTGAAAACATCAGCAGAATTTATGTTGTACTCTCTAAGTGCCTGAGTATTCAGGCTTAGCATTTTTCTCCTGTTGCCTTGTCACCTTCTTTGCTTTCCTTCTACCTAAAATCTCTGTTTAAGTACAGACTGCTTTACTCGCCTTTTCAGCAAACATAGCGTGAATAGTGAGGAAAGTAAAACCAGAAGAGAACCTATATAATGTCAGGTGAAAGGTTAATCTAGTGAAAGGTTCATTTATGCCATGCAATATTCTCCTAGAGTACCTTCCTAGTCTCCAACTGTTTTGGACACAAGCACTTTTTGAGCCAGAAGTATTTTCTTCGTATTTGAAACTCTAGATGGTTTTCTTTTCCCCCTCCCATGTTTGTCCAACCTGTCTTTTGATCCCATGTAACGTAAATTACTACAAGGCAGACTAGTTGTCATAAACAGGTATATGAATCTCTCTCTGCTTCATTTCTAGAAGAAAAGAAAAAAAAATAACTCTTTTTGGATATAATTTTAAAATTAATTCTAAGAAAAAAGGTTTATCTTTTAAAGGAAATGCAAATTATGTAAGGAAGATGACTTGTACCTCTAGGCCCAGATACTCCAACAAATATCTAAGATTTTTGGTCAACCAAATCTGTATAATGCAGTATTCTCTATTAGTGAAATTGCATGTTGTCTATCATGTTGATGCTTTGTAACCAAAGCAAATCTGAAAAGATGTTTTCATTGAATGCTGTGATACAAACAAAATGCGCATTACAGCTAAGTTCTGCCTTGTGGTGCAATATAATCCAAGTATACACTGAAAAATTATCTTTCAAAATATTTGTTTCATATTTGGATTTGTTGCATATGTTTGTCTTCTGATAGTCTGAAATTTAAAAGCCTACATGTGCAAATCTAATCATGACTAATTTAATGAAATCTTCCACATTTTAAAATTAACAAGATTTTGACACAAACAAAAGAATAGAAAGTATGTTAACATATCTTAAATCTATGTAGGTCTTTTTTTGGCTTTGCGTTGTGGGGGTTTTTTTTATCCATTTTTTATTGTATTTAGTTTAAGACAAGGTTTAGTGAAAAACAAGATGTGGATGTTTACATACATCATATTCTCACTGTGTAATGCTGCTTAATGCAGACTATCTCTACTGTTCCTGATAAAAGTTAAGAGCTACTGAAAGGTACTTCGCAACCCTTGTGAACAGTCTGAATTAAGTTTTTAGATGCTCAGCCATAAGGCCTAACCTTTGTGATACTTTGACTGGGAATGTCAGTCACCTCTGATCTGAGCACTGAGATACTGCAGATAATGAGATGTTGAGGTTACAGTTAATATTCAAAAAATAACTTAATGCACTGAATAGTAAGGTATTTGCAGAAATAACAAATGAATGAATAAGTGAATGGATGGAAGGGATTTAGAATATGGGGTTTTTATTTTTCAGAAGACTATATGTATTGTGGTGGGTTCTGGGCATTCTCTGTTCAAGTAAAGCAATAGGCAAACTTCCAATTTTTTTGTGTATGCTGAAACAATGGCTTGAAAGATAAATTTTAATGTTTCTCAGATGATGGGAGAAATTAAAAAAATTACAAATTCTTCTCTAGCAAATTACACAGAAGTCATGCAATATTTGAAAATCTAGATTAAATAATAGTTTAAAGAAATGATAAATTATTTTTTATATCTCATTCTCAGATCTTAAGAATAATTTACTTTATTTCTTGTTGTGTGCAGAGAACTGCAGCTGGCTAAGCAAAAGGAAATTGTGTCTGTTGGTTCCAAGCATTTGCTATTGTGTCTATAATGTCTCTATCAGAAAATTTGACAAAGGTGTGTGCCATTTTGGGAACTCTGTGTAGGTGGCACTGCCCCATTTATTGTAATCTTTAAGTCCTGCATATTGCAAGACTGCGCTCAGCATTGTGTCATATTCATTCTGAAGTCTAATAGACCCTTTGTGCCTTTGAGATTCTTACAAAAAGGTGTTGAACCATATACCTGCAATTCACCTGCTTAAGCACGATTTGGCTTATTGGCCTAATGGCAAAACACAAGGAAACAGAAGAAATACAGAGCACACAGTGCAAGATGATCATAAAAACATAGTTCTAAATATAAAACCAAAAGGGACAGACTACGTTTCCGAAACAGAATTAAACTAGTGTTTCTGCTCCAGCTGATTCATTAAAAGCTGAAGAAAAATACTTCCCTTTTTCCTCTCTCTTCCTCCCCAATCCACTCCACAAAATAACTTTTTTTCTCACCAAAACAACAGGAAATAAAAACTAGTTCCTAAAATAAATGACTACATGGCCAGATTTCATAGGCATCTAATTACACTGAAAGAGATAAGAGTGGGTGCCAACAGAACAGCAGTGAAAAGGTAATGTTCAGATAGAATATGATTTTGAAAAGCTCTTCATTTGTGGACTGCTAAAACTTCAAATATTAGTCAGGATATGAATGTCATACTGAACTGCACATACAGAATTATTCCATAATTTCAATTTATTCTATTGTTTTACATTAGTCATATTCTTAAAACTGTAATGAACTTGAAGAAGTAAATACAAAAGTTCGTTTCAGATATGACTGGGTCAAATAGAGTTTTCTTCTGTATTGACTATTTGCAGTACATATAAATCAAGCAGTCAAGGGTGTACAGATCAGTTGTCTTAACTGACTGTTCTTTAAAATATGTCCAATAGCCTTTGGTGTTCATTTGGGTCAGGCTCTCTTTGCATTCTCAGATACATCAGAAGAAAAAAGACCTTCAAACTACAATTTCCTCATCCTCTTGCTAGAGAGTGTATCTGCCTCTGGGAATTCTATTTCCAGCAATAAATTCTTTCTTCTTTCTTCCAGCATGAGACCTTAGCTCATGTGGGGATGGTGAAAAAGAAAGCTGTTGCTGGCCTAAAAGCTACCTGTGTCCACCCCTGAAACATACTGAAAGCATTGTGTGTAATCAGTTGCGTACCAAAAACGAAATTTTCAGGGCATTCTTTAATGTTTTGAGAACTTTAAGAAAAAAGCAGAAACACTTTTAATCACACTAATTGTTGTGTGTCATCTTCGTAGTACATTTGGGAATGCTGTAAAAAAAATTCTATTTTTTCTTAATCTTTCTATTATACAGAACAGAAAAATAGAACATTGCAGAGAATACAGCAAATAAATCCCTAGATCTTCAGAATACCAGAAGGGTCTTCATCTTTTCTAATAAAAGAATGTTTGCATCTTACTGTTTGTACACATTCTTTCACATATTGTAAATGACAGTCTTGTCTGGAAAAAAAAAATATTGATAGGTCGGATATAATAAAAACTTTTACAAAATCTGAAAAATTCATGAACAGTAATCCCCATATTTGTCCTTAGTGCACATTCGACCTAATCAAAACTTTTATAAAAAAACTTATTGTTCCTTAAAGAAAATAAAATGCATTGATTTCCTCTTCCTCAGTATTCAGACATCTCCCTTTTAAAATTAAAATTTGCTGTCTTATTCTTCATGGGAGTGTAACTATGTTCTATGTCATGGGGAAAATACACTGAAGAAAATATAGTGAAATATACTGAAGATAGGAAAGTCTTCATTGTTGAGTTATATAACAGAAAATAGAATGTATTCTTCCTTACTGCAAAACCTTTAGCTGACCCTTTTCCAGTGATTCAGTACTACGTGGTGGCTTCAAATGTGTAATTTTCCTTTTTTTGGCACAATCTATTTATGTTGGGAATACATCTGTGTTGTATTCGTACTTAGATTACATGTCTGGAAAAAGTTACTGCGAAATGTATAAGCAAGGACTTGGTTGCAACTTATTGATGACAGTTGTCTAGCAACTATTCTATTTTGGAAATGACCAAGGAGGCATTTCAGTTGTGTTTTAACCATTGATAGCTTAACAAATAATGACAAAGACAAGTAATCTCAGTCCAAAATATTGTTTAAATTGAAGATTCTATGTGCTTTCATTATTTAAAGTGTTTGCATATTTCTTATTGCAAACAATACTTCATGTAGAATTTGGGCAGATATAACTACTTCCTCTAAAAATATTTACTCACATTTAAGTGAATTAGCTAATCTTCATCCTAACGTCTCTTACCTTTTCTTCACATTAATATTCTATTAAAAAATCTATATAGATCTTTGAAAATATTAGATTCTAAACAAATATTAAAGAATATGAGCAGAAAATGAGCTTTGAATTTACAAATGCAAATTCAGTTATTAAAATATTTCTCTCACCCTGTCAGAGAGCAGAAACACGTCTTACAGCCTATTTCTCAACAGAAGCTACTCTACAAACTTTGGATTTTGAATTTTAGATTCCTGCAGGAAAGCTGGTCTGAAAGCTGGTTACAGGCCAACACTTACTACTGGTAAATATACAATAAATAATTTTAGCAATGAATATACCTGATTAAAAAAATCTGTTTGTGTGAGCAGAAGAAGTATGTATTGGATAGGTGGAATATATTATTTGCTCAAAACTTGTATTTATTAACATCTTTATGCTCTTGATATCATAAATTATTACAGTATTTCTAAATCTGGCAAATGTCTTGCAACTTAAGGAAATAGATAACAAAACTGTTCCAGAGCTCTAGACTGTTTCAGCTGATTATTTAGGGCCATATTACTCTGCAGCTGATCAGTTGAAGGACTCATCACTCAAGTTGCCCATGAATAAACTCAGCATGAGTGTCTGTAGTAGAGAGTAACTATTTAAAACACACTAAATGTTATCTTTGAACCTTGAAAGTGTACTACCTGAGACAATAAGTACATATAATTTGGCTATTAATGCTAAATAAATCATGGCAACATTGTCAATGATAAATTAACACAGGGAGGCTTTATACTTTTCTGGATCATACTGCCATTTGGAAACCAAAAGATCAAAGTACAACAAAGTCATCAGTAAATACAGAAACTCTAGACTGCCTTTTAGTCTCTTTGGTCACATCTGGTTATATCTCCTCCTTGCACTTGGAAAGTTGCAATCCTAAATTTCATAACCATAATTACGAAGAAGTTTGCTTGATTTTGAATAGCATGCTATTTTCTGTTTTCCAGATATTTTTAACTGTAATTTTTTTGAATATGAGGGGGAAATACATGTAACTATTTTGAACTTGTATTGAGGCTAAAAACTAGCTCTTGGGTTTGTATTTTCCTGACAATATATGTTAGTTATTATGTTGAAAATAAGAAATTTTCTGACTGAAGGTGAGAGAAAAAGATCATCAGTAACATTTAATGAAAACAATTATCTATGGTCAAGACATCTGCCAAAACGTGTGAGTTTCTACCAAGCATACTTCCAAGTCATAGGTAAAGTCTCATAAACACCATAATTTTTACTAATTTTAATTTTTGCTGCAGTTTTTCTATGTATTTATATTCAGGACTTTATGTTAATACAACTACTATATAGCACAGGACTTAATTTCACTTTTTGAAAATAATCTATGGGCAATCCATAGGTCTCCTTGTCTTCTGTTTCAGATCTTACCAGATTATAACAGATCAGAAAATACATTATGTAGCTAGGCCATGCATATTTAAAATTAGCTTTCATGGTTATTCTGAAACCTGGTTGTGTCCTTGAAATTCCTTTTCTTGAAAGAGAAAGAACACAATTGTACCATTTTAGAAGAGAAAGAAATTCTCAATGAATTCTTCAAATTCATAATTATTAGAAGGAACCAAAATTAAGAAGTATAAAAGCCATAGTACTGGCTTATTGCTGTATCTAAATAATACTACAACAGAAAGTTGCAATTTTGTTGTACAGCTGAATGAAACAAAACAAACCAAAACAAAGTAACAAAACCATTTAATATAAGTATGCATCACTGATCTTTGTATCTGCATTAGTTCAAAAGAGATAATGATCCTCATTCACAAAAGCTGAAAAAGCCACAGTGGAAATAGAGAAACACAATAATCAAGATAAATATGGTACAATTCAATTAAATTGTAAAATAAAGATAAGCAATTAGAATAGTAACCATAGAATCCTAGAATCCTAGAATAGTTTGGGTTGGAAGGGACATTTAAAGGTCATCTAGCCTGAAAGCATTTACTGGATCTTCTTTTTATTATAATGAAATCTATTGGAAATAAGAATAAACTGAATTATTTTTCGATCAGTAGTTTATGCTATTACAGGTTTATACCTAAATGTGAATCTCAAACAAAAAGGGCATTCTGCATTTGCTAGAATTATACTATAAATGTCATCCCACAAATAAATACAGTTAAAGACAATTTTCAGCTCTATATTTTATAATACTTTTATCTTCCCAAAATTTGCAGTTGAATTCCCAAATCCCTGCAACAAAACAGTAGAACAGAAAGCAAATATTTTAAGTCTGGCAAAAGGATTTTGTTATTTGTAAGAGAAGGTAACACGGACAAGCCATTAGAACTTCACTTATAACACCCTACTTATTTCCAGCTTTTGCATTGACTCAGTATAGGTGAAATTTACATTGAGAATCAGGTTTATAAGTCTGATGGCTAATAAACTCCACTGAATATATGAATGATTTTTCTCTCTTCTAAGATCAGTTAAAAGATTTAATTATGTTTTAGACTGTATGCTAGGTCATTGTCCATTTAAATTTTGCTCTTTCCTGATGTCTTTCTTATTTGAGAAGGAATAATTTGAGTAATTAAAAGATATCTTCAATAGTGAAATAATGAATAGTAAATGATAAAAGATACCTTGCACAATGGAAAAACGCCCATATAATACATTATATAAAATGCACTATGATATTAATTATAGGGGGGTTATTTGCATGATGATACAGATGCAGGAAATCTGGGAGTCATCTGAAAGTGGCTCAAGACTGTTACACAAATTGGTGAACCTTTTCTAAAAAGAGTTGTATAGAAACATAGAGGTAAATAAACTGATTTTGGTTTTTGTATAGACTGCAGTCCTTGTGAATTTGTGCTTGAGAGAACAGATTGATATGTGAATTTGGAAAGTAACTGAAATGTTGCATGACCCATTCCCTGTATAAATCTGAAGTAATTATGCTTACATATACCTAGTGCTTGAGAACTTTAGGATTACATACACAATACTTATTACAAATGTTATTTTGACTATGTTTGGAGTGTCTCTGGTAATAAGAAAGCACAGTAAGGATTTCACAAAAAAAATTTCACATAAAAGTTCAAAACCACAAGTGCATTGTTTAACCTAAAGAAGCAGAGACTGAGAAGGCATATGACAACAGTCCTTAAGTATACAGAGGAGTTTTATGAAAAGGAAAGTAATAATTTATTCTTTATATGCATGGTAGATAAGGCAAAGGCTGATGGGTTTGTATTGTTGTATAGAACAGTCATGTTAGATACAAGAAGAAGCTTTATTATGATAAAGATAATGAAACAGAGGGATACATTCATTGGAAGAGGGTTGGTGTGTTCCTCATCTACAGTCCTTAAGAACAAAATAATCAGGAACTAAATAAACTAGTCTTCTCGTAGTGCAAGATGAATGGTCAAGATCTAACACTTTTTCCCTTTTATTGTACTTCAAGACAATTCATTTGAGAAAGGGGAAAAAAAAGTGTTGCTAAAACTATTTAAATTGTCAAGTGGTACTTAGTTTTGGAAGAAACAAACCCCAAAAAAAGCAGAAGCTCTAGAAAAAAATTAAACATTTTATACTGAGTTTTTATATGAGAATTAAATTTTTCAGGGAAGAACTGACTGGACTAAAACAAGTTGGTTTTTTTTTTTTTCACTTCATGATGAAACTGGTGTTATGTTAATTCAGAAGAAAGTTGGGTTTTCTTTACACTTATTTTCAGAAAAGCAAAATAACCAGTATCATTTGCAGTGTTCTAGATTTCTCTGCCTTTAAGACATCATTGATGTGTCTACGCATTGCACATGACAAGCTTTTGTATTCTACCACTTTCTGTACCTCACGTGAGGGACTACATGTATTTTACTTAAAATACAGTTTGGTCTTGATCAAAATCACATTTAATTTAAAGGACAGATTGTTACTGATTTCTGTCGTGCTTTTGATCAGACTTTTTGTGAAGTATCACATTTCCTTCTGAAAGTTGCATGTATAATAATCGTGTACAATGTATTATACCACCATTGTTGACTGACTTCAGTGCTGTACAAATGAGTAGGGCATACTGATGAAGCACCAGAGGTAATTTGAAGACATTCCAATCAATAACAAACCATTTCTACGTACTGTATGCAGCTATGTGAATTTCCAGCTCTTTACTAAAGCTTTCTTTAAAAGCCAAATTTTTTTTTTAGTTAATCAGATGTGCTTCATATTCAACCAGATGCCCCAAAGATGGGGTTAAAGCAATATAAATGTAATGCATATGAATATCTGCCCCCTTGGATTTTGTAAAAATATATATATTTCCAAATTTCAAAAATATTCGCTACCTAGGTTTGTATAAGAAGTTCTGATTTAGAAGGTTACTCTGTTCTTAGAAAACTCTAGTAGTTAATTTTAACATTTAATAATTCTTATTAATATAATTAGTGCTTGAGGACAGAAGGACTCTATAGAATAATTGGGCTATTGGCAGAACATAAAGCTGTCTAGAGCATGTTTTAACATATGAATAATGCCTTGGTTGAAATATGCTGTTTGTCACAACAGAAGGATTACAATTAAAAGATTATATGCTTTTTAAAATGCATGCACAAATCATGTCCAAATTTAAGACATTGGAGAGATATATTTTACCTTAAAGCCTATAACTGATACACTGTATTATGGTTTACAAAGCGAAATCTATCCTCTATTCTGCATGTGTGTAGTACTGAATTATTCAACTTAATGAAGGACATAATCATAATCAAAAGAGTAACAATGAGAATACCTTGTTTTTGCCTGAGGCATGAAGTTATAACACTCTTTACCATGTAATGTTATAATGTTCTTCCTAAAGCCAGGGATTTAAGGACGGAGTTTTCGAGGTACAAAAGCCCTACTGTTAACGACAGTTCTTGCACATTACTGTTCACTTCAAACTCTGTTCCTGATGCCCCTCACAAATGTTTACACTTGCCTAGATGCCAAAATTTTACACCAGCAAATGACATTGAGAACTGTTAAATGAACAGCAGTTTATGTTTAGTGCTTTCAAACAATATTGTTTACCTGAGTTTCTAGATCTAGATGTATTTGCCACCTAAATATGGTCACTTCTTTACTTTTATTCTTCACAAAGTTCAACCACCAGCTCTGCTTCAGGGTAAACAGAGAACAAACATCAGCAGTTGTTTCTGGTAAGACCTGTATTTTCTACTGCTGATTTTTTGTTAAAAGATTTAATTTGCATATGTCTTTGTTTGGCTAAAACAGGACCATTTCTCCTTTCAGTAGATTTTTTTTTTTCCCTTCAGTTAGGTTTTTCCAAGTAACCGCACTGTCTGAAGCTGACTACAGGTTTCAGGCAGTGCCTCCTTTCAGAGTCGATGGCAGTTAATATCTGCAGTTGTTGCTGGGGCAGGAGCGGGATTGTTAGGCAGAAAGGCCCATGGGTGTGTGCTTGTTCCCTGCGGGCTCTCTTGGGCTCCGCTGGGCTCCTCGTGGCGGGAAGGCGGAGGAGGGGTCGCACCCCCAGGAAGCTGCAGAGGGGACAGGTGACCCGGGCCTGACCAATGCAATATTCCATCCCACCCACGGGAATACTTGGTATAAAGCTCGGGGATCACAGGGGTCAGCCCTTTTTCCTTCATGGCTGGCATCCTGGTGGGAGTGTGCTTGCTCTCCTGTCTCCGACCCTGACCCGTGCATCCCTGAATCCGGTTCCTGTCTGCTGCAGAGTCCAGCCCAGGATGTCCGGGTGCCTGCCCTGCTGCCTGAGCACTGTGAGCTGCTGCGGTGTCCCACAGTCATCAAGAGCAATACCGGATTTGTATATTTCTGCTTCTATTATTAGTATTACTAGTTTTAATA
>NW_009618253.1:0-21012 GCF_000690535.1 Cariama cristata | reverse complement strand
AGGCCTTGCTGAAGTCCAGGTAGACTACACCCACAGCCTTTTAAGTAATAATAAAAAAATAAATAATCTAGTGAGCTGGAACAAGCCCTTGTGTTATTTCGGGTATTTTGAAAGTTAAAAAGAAACCCTAAAAATACAATTATTTCTGTCTAAGGCCACAGTGTGCCTAGGAAATATCGAGATCCACCTCCAGTGTAGTGTAAACATAGCCCATCAAGAGGAACCAGCTCTGAGCAGCAAAGATACAATCCACAATGAGCCTGTTAATCCCAGGGACAGTAATTTCTCCCTGGACTTCTTTTGTTTATCAACATAGATATAGCCTTTGTAACACCTTCTGAATGGCCAATCATTAGAAACCATTAACAAATGACCAACCTGGCTTAGAAAAGCAGGTCACTGTATACCAAATAATCTATTTCCTGTCCACTTTGTGAAAAGAATGGAAAAAGTCTGAAAAGGAGGAAAAAAGAAAAGGAGTGAGTAGTGTGAGAGAGAGAAGTTGAGGGAAAAGGCAAAGAGGGAGATCTGGAAGTGGGGCAGAACCATGCTGTTCTCATACGGTTGTGTTCCTCAACTGCGGAGCACCAGGCTCCTGGGCTGGGACCTGAGCTGTCCCAGCTGAGGCCACCAAGCAATTACTGGCTCCTAACTACTCCTGTGGTTACCCTGCTGAAACCCATAACTCTATTTAAAGCAGCCCCAGAGAGAAGTGTTTTTGTGTCGTTCATCTCAGTTTGATTCAAATGTGTGTCTGGTTTGTAGCCCGTGTGCTTGGCTGGTAGGCTGCTCTCTGCCTAATCTTGCATCCCTGGTGTGTGTGCCTTGATCTAAGTTTTGGTATTAACTATTGGGCTGGCTTGCTGCACCTTCATCTTTTATACTCTGTGTTATCTCAAATAAGCAGTTTTTGTCGAAAAACCTTTAGGAAATTTCTGTTATTGGCTTCTGTGAATCCTTGTAGAAGTAAACTGCAGGGTACCTGGAGAGTGAGCGCTGGAAAGGATTGCTGAAATCATGAGGTTCCCCTTGGTCTTGGGTTTGGAGAATTGGATGGACTCTCTCATCTGTGCAGAAGTCCTAAGCAGGCAGTGTCTTGGAAACCAAGCGTAAAGGGAAAAGATGGAGCCTGTACTTCATGCCATAGTGATCCTAATAAAACACAGGCATTTAAGCTTAAGCATTTAAGTTAAGCCTTGAGCACCTCCTGCTCAGAGCTTGCTGGGCACGGCAGTCACTATGCCTGTATAGAGTTAATGGAACAAGTTGCATTTGAGTTATGTTTGACTGCTAAGTAAGCAACTAATTGTGTAGTGTGAAGGAGGAGGGGAGTGGGGCAAGTGAGCAAAAGGCTAGAAGTCTGGGAAATGGAGAACCTTTGATTTGGAGAGACTAACAGAGCTTTGCTTACTCATCCTATCAAAATGAGCATGAAAAAGGGGAAATTATTACTCTTTACATTTTTGAGCCCTGAGGGAGAAAAGCTGTAAGGAAAGGTTGATGCTATGAATAGGTAGGTAGATATTGTCTAACCTCTAGTTTAGCATCAGAGTAACCTTGCAATCAGATTAGGTGTGAGTAGTAAGTAGTAGTAAGTCTACCTGGTCTGAAAGGGAGCTTGGTAAGTGTGAGAGGTATTGTGTGAGTTGATGCATGGGGCTGAACAGCACATCCTGGATGGTCTCTGTTGGCTCAAGTTCCCTGAGCAGCAAAAGATCATGCCAGAGGTGGCTTCGTACAAAAAGTTTTGGCATGTGAGGAAAAAGGGGTCATCTTCTCATCCTGACTTCAGAATCTGGATTTTTCAGGTAAACTGAGGCTTGGAGAGATAAAAACTAACTGGACTAATTCAGATGTCTGAAGAAATACATACTGACATTCACAAAGCTTAAGCGGCACATTTGAAGGCCTCTTACCGACCATGTAAAAATCAGTCTTATGACTGACTTCAAGGTAAGACTCTTGCCAACTCCCCTGTCGCGCAGGGAGACAGCAAATAACCAGTTACTGCTGGGCATTGACAGAAAAAATAAACAATACATTGCTTTATAACAGCTACTGTGTATGAAATCATTATGTTAACATTAAATCAATGTCTATATATTGTTATGCCATTCGTTAAACTGTGGAGTGCATAACCAGTAGTTTCAGAACCTTGAATGCCTGATGCATTCTCTTTTATTCAAATGCAAGATCCACCTCTTTAATCCCCTAATTCATCAACTTTGTTACACTTAAAACATTGACTTTTCCATCAGGCATGATGAATTGAATCACTCATCCCTTATGCAGCTGTGTGCTGTTACAGCAGCTTCTCTCACCTTCAAAATCTGTACTTGGTTGCATCTAAGATAATTCAGAGCTCAAAGACAGGTTGCCTCAGTCTAGGATTGAACATTAAGCTTTTCTGCACTGTAAAGCAGGTGCAAGGAGGCTGTGCTATTCACGTACCTACTCAAAAAGTGTGAAATAGGAGCAGATGCTGCTTGTAGCAGAAAGTGACCTAGGAGTCCAGGGCTATGTTGGACTTCTGATGGAACAATGGCCAAAGGTGAGACCTTGGGGACTGTTTTACAGCTGATTACTTTCAGGGATTTTATTTCCCATTATAAAGCCACTGGAGTTTAGTCCTAGCCACACAGTTATCTTTTAGTCATTGGCTGTATGACTTTCCTACATGTCCAACAGTATAATGTATTACAGGCTAAGTATGCCTGCAATCAAAAATACAATATTCAGAGGAGCTGAGAGAGTGCCCTTGCATCAGTAAATAAATAATGGATACAAGACTCCCACTAAATAGTTACGTTTCTTGTACAGTTCAGCGATGAGAGATGGAACTTGCCATGTACCAGAAATACTTGCCCTTGTGGAGGGATGTGTCTTGCTGTCTGGCCATGGGACATCCCCATCCTCCCTGGTGCTTCTCAGCACACCTCCCTGCATGTGAAATGTGGATTAAGCAGGACCTGCAGCACAAATGCACTGGTTCAAGCAGAGCAGTGGGAGATGGCTCGTTGAGGAGAGCTGCACAGCATTACTAGCCCAGGCACAACATTTGTTCTTGCTGCAGAAGACATTCCAAATATAAAAGCAAAGGATGCAAAAAAAAAAAAATCCTTTTTCTTAGATACTGCCTACTTTGGAAGCCATTCTTCCTTTAATTGTGGTTTGCATTAAGAAATATGAGGTATCAGCTTGGTTTTCCTGACTTCATTTCTTAGCAAAGGGTAAACTACAGGGCTTTGCAACTTCCAGGGCATTTTCTCTTCCTTGATGGAGCAGAGTAAGCAATGTGCTACTGAATGAGTTGCTTAAAGTGAAGTTCTGCCCTTATAAATTGCCCTTGCATTCCTCAAAGACATTCAGTGGCTGCACAATACACCCTGTTATAGCTATATCCGACAACAATATGACAGAGGGTGAGTACTTGTCAAAAAAAAAAAAGTTGTCATATAAAAAAAAATCACAGGTTTTGACTGAAGTATACGTCTCTGAGAAAAAGCTCCCTTTTTGGTGCAAGACATTTTGAAGACGTCTTTAAGTAGTAGTGTCTTACCCACCTGCATTGGGAAGCTCCGAACTCCAGATTTTGATACAGAATCCCTTTGCCCAACTAGGAGCTCCTGCACCTAGTAAATCCAAATTTTCTCCTTAAAAATAGTTGGGAGTTTTGCAATGTACAGATTACCTTGCATTTCCTGCCAAAAGTACAGGCTTTAAGCTAGGTTTCAAAAGCCAATACTCTGCAAGTATTCTCCTTACCTTTTTTTCAGAGCCTATTTTATCTTTTCTTAGTGTTCTGAGTTTTCACCTGAATGCATTTTGTTTATCTTAATAAAAGGCAGTTTGAATAAATGGTCCTGCTTCATCCATTGCTATGGTATCCATCAGGGAGATCAATAAATGAAGCAGATCTTACTAGAAATAAGGAGGCCAAGGGAAAAAATGTAGGTGAGTTTTGCAGTATCATTCACTCAGATAATGGTAGTCTGCAGTAATGTAGGCAAGAACAACAGTATCGACTTGTAATCCATTATGAACCAAGGTGTTAGCTTTGTTGCATGGTCTTGTTTTCATTTTTTAAGACTTCCTGGTGGCTTTTAGTACTTTACATCTTCATTAAGGATTTTAAAAGCAAAGATCTTTGCTTACATTTAAAATACTTTCCCAGTGCTGTGATGAAGCACAGTCACTTGCTAATGGATTTCTGAATGCCATTTTCATTATAATATTTTTATAAGACCCCTCTCTTCCTCTATTATTACATTTGCTTTTGTAAAATGGTTGAGACTGCTCATCGTGTACTTTAGGTCCTTAAATATTGTTCCTGTTTATCATTATGGGAGAGAGTTGGTGTTTTATTTATATAAGAATAAAGCCATAATCCAGTTTGTATTTGGCAGCTAAGTGCGTTTATGCAGCACCTACGTTTATTCCCAGGATGGATAATAGGCCATCCTCCTTCAGCATGAATCAGTCATGCAGTTAACTTTGAGCTCTATACACATAATATTGGCTGAAGCATTAGTCAATGCACTCTTTATATTTGTCAGTGTCCAGGGATTCCATAATGCCATGAAAGTAAACTTGCCTGCATAGGGTAAGTGGTATTATTCAGGGGAGTTGAAGGACCGAGAGCTTGACCATCTCAAGCACGACTGTGTAGTCTGTCTATGAGCAAAGGGAGGATGAAGTGCTGCAGTGTCCCTGCCCACGTAGAAACACCTGCTAAGAAGTGGCTCCTATTCTTTTATTTAAGGCAGTTTTGGGTCACTCCCAGACCCCAGCTGGGAAGGTCTCACCCTCAGACCTCCCTGACAGTCTGGAGGCCTTGGAACCAAAACTATGCTTTATTTAATGAATCAGACTGTAGGCCTGACTCCAGTCCAGCAAGACTTCACCAGCCCAAATGTCTTTCCTGGGACTGCTTTGCTCCAGCCTCTTTCGGTAGCCCTGAAGCTCATGGGATGGGGACTGAGAGCCCAAACCTCCCTGAACCAAGCAATGGCCAGGAGGTAGGAACAACTCCTCCGCTACTGCCAGTGACTTGGCAAGGAGATGTTTGATGACTTCTTGGTGACTCCTCCAACGTGTCCGCTACCTCTCTCTTCACTTGAAAACACAGCATTGGACTCTCTCCTGATCTATATCAAAACAAAGTGGGAAGGCAATTGTTCTGGTTATAACACTAATATTTCAACAGCAGGCTCTCTGTTGCCGTCCTCTATTGCAGTCATCTTTCATGATTTAATTTTGTGGAAGGTAGAGATAACTTTTGTTCCCTGGATATAGTTCTCCAAGTTTATGTCAATAGAGATGCACTTGTACCTTAAGTAAGAATAATCTAAAATGAACGTGGCTCCTGGCTGCCTAGAATACTGAGCAACCCTATGAAGAACAACTGTTGTAAAAATCAGTAATGTTAAGATACAGAGTGTTATTACAGAGCTTTTGCGATGTATTTTTACTAGTGTTTTCCATTTTTTCCTGCCCTAGTATGTCAACAAGCTGACTTAGTGGCTCAGAATTTGCTCCAATGGGTAGAAGTCAAGGAAAGAAAAGCAATTCTTGAGCTTGATGAGCGTTGTATTCTGCCTTAATGCATCTTTTAACTGATCTGTCAGAAATATTTCAGATGTATTAATCCTGAAAATCTTTTTTCAGTTCATCTGTATGATTTGTGCTGATATCTCTCCTCTCTTGAAGCAATGATAACAATGCTTTATAGAATTCCTGCGTAGTGAAAAGCACATGCTACCCTTACGAGGGTGATGAACCCTACATGTTCAATGTGCCAAAGCAAGGACAAAAGGTCCAGAGCCTTGAGCCCAAGGGCTGCTGATAGGCAAAAGGAGATGGAAAAACAGCAACAGAGGCTGTCTAGTGACAGCACTTGTAGTTCTTCCTTTCTACCAGTCTCTGCATTATCTATCGAAGCTGGTTCTTTTTTTGAGGGGAATGGGAGTGGAGAGGTTTAACTGGCATGCTGTCTCCAGCAGTTTTTTAGGGCAGCTAAGACGGTGAGCATAGGGTTCAGCTACAGCTGGTTAGGTGCCATCGCAATGCAAACAAACTGGATACAACCCTGAGCAATTCCAGGAGGGGAATCCCTGCCCCGGCTCCAAATGGTGGGTGGTGGGCATCATGAACAGAGTGAACCTGGAGTCTGAAGGAACCAGGAAAATATCTGATCAGTGCAATGTTTTCAATTTGCTGAGCAGGTGAAAGACATGAAGAGGGCAGAAAGGCAGGGGGAGACAAAGTACCTACTAGAAGCTTGATTCTTCCTCTGCTAAATATTGCCCACCTAGGTGAACTCTCATTCCTACTGTGATCTGATCTGGTCCTTTGTTTGTTTCATATTCTGCCCCCTCCCCTTCCCTTCTTCATACACTTCTGTCCAACTTGACCATTTGTAGACACTTTGAACTTGATGTACTCCCACTGAGGCAGCTGGCTTCATCCTAAACATCTCAGAACTGGAAAGCACTGGGTATTTTGGAGATATTTTCCTCCTGTGCTCTTGATGGGAGGATGATTTTCTGATGTTTGACAAAAGCCAGTTGGTTCTTAACCTGGAACTCAAGGTAAGACACGTTTCAAAAGCATTATTGAGATACCACCTGTCCAGGCCAAAGACAGCAGACCATTAGAAGCAGCAGAGCTAGAAAATTTATATTTACTGTAAGTGTGGCTGGCTTTTAGTAGCTCTGGATGTCTGGAAATGTGTTCTGGTGAGACCGCATAAGAGAGGAAACTGAAATTCAAACTGTTCGTCTTCAGGTCACCATCTCAGACTGGGTCAAGATCTATTTGCTGATGTAAACAGCTTCCAGAAAGAGACAGGCAAGTACTAGCATCTGTCAGCACTGGTAAACCGTATAAAAGAGTTGTGGGTGGAAAAATTTGTAGTATTTTTTGACTGCAGTCCATTGTTCTTCAGCAGAAAGAGTAAGAATAGAGACTAAATCACCATCGGTGCATGCCAAGGACTTCAACAGAACCGAATAGGCTTGAGAATCATTACTAACTCTGATGCTTACGCCAGAGCCAGAACTGGAGGAGACCTCATAGACCTGCGGTGCCAGCTCTCTCCAGATAGGCAGCAATTCTCACCTTCTCAAGCTGCCTTCATTTCCAGACTCTTTCTGCCAATGGATTTGGTCAGAGGATCTGCCCTTACTTCTGTAAAATATAGCTGGTTCCTTCATAAAAGTCAAATGTCATTCATGACAAGGCAGAACAGGCTGTTCAGACAAGCTAGGCAAGCTGTACCACGTCCCACGCAATACACAATTGCCTGTGTTTTTTACCAGCCACACCAGAACACCTTCTTTACCAGTTTAATAAGCACATGCTAGTTAAACAGACATAATTCTTGAGGCACTGTAGGAAGTAAATATGTAAAAGTACTTTTTTGCCAAGCATTTGTTCCAAAGCAATCTGCTGTTCAATAAAGACTGCCTGTTCTTGGCTCTTCCGCTGCCTCCGGAGCAGCTCAGAGGCATGTGTATGCGTGGGATGGAGGGGAGAGCGGTTTCTTCAAAAGCTGGTGTGGCCATAGGGCTGTACATTTGAGGTGGGCACCCAGAGCCAGGATGGAAGTGTTGGTTGATATTTTTGCTACAAAAGCCATGCTGCACCTATTTCAAGAGCTAGTCTGTAAGCACCTTGGAGCTGGTGGTATTGTACAAACCGTAGGGATGACTCTCCTGCCTTAGTGGTCTCACATGAGCAGTGCCATAGGCATGGACAACTTGATTTCAGTGACAGCAGAGAATGGAGAGGCTCCATATCTTCCCCTCTCTGGAGGGGATGGAGCTGCTCAGACTTGTAGCTGTAATCCTGTCATGAGACAGGAATGCGTGTTGCAGCAGCACGGGCTAATAGCGAGGTTAATGTCCCCTTTGCAGCGTTCCCTTTTCCCTTCCTTCCTCCAGCACCTGCCGCTGTAAATTCCTGCTCCAGCAAAGAATTGTCAAGATTAGAGCCTTTGTTTAGAGCACTCAGACTCAAATCTTTTCTTTGCAAAGTTGAGCACCTAACTTACCATCCTCAAAAGGGTAGTTATTTTGTGTTTGTCTTATAATACCACCTAGAGGCCTTAGCTGACTTTGGGTTGATAAATTTTTCTGAAAATTGTAGTCTTTAAGGCATTTCTTTAACTTGATGCTCCGGAAATGAAAGCCCCAGGAAAACAAGTCACACAGGAGTTGTAGTGTTTTCCTCCCAGTAGACAACACAGCAGTTCCACCAGTATTACCGAGTTGTGCAAACTTCTCAGAATAGAGACTACTTTTTCTTCAGGGGTTGTTTTTTTTGCAGTGGAAGCTTTGCAAATGTTCTGGTCCAGATGTGAGTTACTCCAAAAATAAGAGGGAACGTGGCTTTTGCACCGCTCTGGCTACCCTTCTGGTATGGTTCAGTGTTCCCAAGACTTTGGGAAGGCAATCTACCTGAGTATTAAGTTTGAGAGTATCTCATATAAGTATCGGAAAACCTAAATGGAAAATGAAAATGTGCTGAAGTGGTGGATCAAGATGTACAGAAGAGTATGGAGCACTCTTCTAGAGAGTACTCTTGCAGGGTAGCCAGCAGCAGAAAATGGGACCGTTACGCTGGGGGAGTCACCTGCTGAGCTGCTGCTGTGATTTCAGCACTCAAATGTAGATCTTTCACATCAGGGCATCGTGGTGCCATGCTCAGGTTCAAGCGGCTCTTGTGGAAATGAGCTCCCTTCTGGTATTTCTTCTTAATATGTCAGGAAGTAGGACAGGTTTTCTGTAAGCAGCGAGGAATGGTGCTCTCTTATTCTACCTGCCATTTCTCAGGCTGGCATGCTTTGTTTTGGAAAGTGTAAGAATAACTGTAACAGCTGATTTACTCAAAGGTCTTGCTTTAAATCCACACACACAACTGCTTACCACCAAGACAAAAGAAGTTTTCACCTTGTGCCATAAACCCAGGCCTAAAATCTTAAGCCTAAAATCTTAACTCCCCATATTCCAGAAAAAAAATAATCTACATTCAGTGTAGAAAATGGAATAAATTGTTAACAAACAATATAAAGCCTCTTAGATAATACAAAAACTAATCCTAACCTAAAAAAAAATAAATACTGTCTTTAACAGAATGTTGCCTTAACTATCTCTAACAAGGCTCTGGTGTTTGTACATCTTCCAGCTCCTCCAACAAGATGGGCAGGGCTACTACTAATAATGGCAGTGGAAGGAATAAGATGAATCCTGCAGGTAAAACAATTATGTGATCACATACCAAAGTCTGCATCCTCAAGCATACAGATAAGGGAAGACAAGCCAGGCTTGCTGTGGGAACAAACTTGCAAGTGCTTCACAGTTGGGTAATGCTTCATGTTATATTTCTTGATGCTCCTTCCTAAGTTTTAGCTTATTAAAACCTAGTGGGTGGAGGGACGGCAGGCAGGTAGGAATAGTCTCAAGCTTCCTTCCAACATGAGTGATCACTGGGGATAAATTTTTCGGAGCTGCTGTCTGGAGGGGTCAGTAGCCAGAGGAGAGGGCTCACTGCAGTGTGGGCACCCAACCGGAGGTGGTGAAGATGCTTTGCCAGTGGGCCCCATCATCAGCTGTGAGGCCAGGGAGGAACTGGCACTCAGAAATAATGGGATCCACTCCAGCTGCGCGATGGGTCCCAGTATTACGGACTCCATTGACCCTCTTTGACCTCCAGGTCACCTGTTTTCCTGGCTGCTCTCCCCTCCTCCTTCCATACTCTCCTCTGTAAGTGACTCTTGCTCCCACCCGCTCCATCTCCTCCTTCTTACCACAGCCTCAGTGTACGCCATGTCCTCTTGCCATATCCCCCTCATCCCCATGAGGCCAAAGGGCTGTCGCTGCCCATCTCCAGGTTGCTCCAGCTCAGGCAGTGCAGAGGTCACCCTCTCCAGGATGCCCCTGCCCCATCTCTCCCTGTCTTCTGCTTTGGCAAAACCAAATTGTGTGGCCAAGAGGTCTCCCGACCACCATAGGGATCCCTGGCAGGGTGTTTAGAGCTGCCACAAGGTAGTGAGGTGCTACAGCTTCCCAACCAAGTGGCAATAAGTTCTTTCGTTTGTGGTTTTTTTTTTTTTTTTTTCTTTTTTTTTCTTTTTTCCTTAAGGTACCCAAAATCAGTGGCAGTGTAACTGCTGAAACAAACCCAAAATTTGGGTTTAGCTGGAAACTTGCCAGTGAATTCTTTAGTCCATATCATAGTATTTTTTGGCAATGCTATAAACAAAAGAAAATAAGTCCTTATAATATGACACTAGACCTGCTTTACGGTTAGTCTGAAATCTTTACCAGTAGGTTCAGAAGTGTTTTGATTCCCATGCATTTGTGTATAAATACATAGGGCTGTATCTTTGTAGAAGGTATCAAAAAATTAGTCAATTATAGGTTTTTTTTTTTAAATTGTTCTATGGCCCTCTAATTGAGGACAGCCTTCTTTAAAGACATGTTCACATACACCACCCACCAACCAAACCTTTCTCAGTGCCTGTAGCCTTTGGCATTACATATGAGATCATTCACTGAATGGTTTAAAGACTGATTTTTGTCAATTTTCAGCGGCACTTAGCATCAGCACAGCCCATCGATGTCAACACCTTGGGATTCAGGCCCTAAATGAAAACAACCAAGGAAAGAAACATTGTCTCTTCAGTGTCTTTATTTGAAGTGTAACATCTTTAAGATCAAAGCTAACCTATTCTGTGTGAACTACTCTACAGGATTTCAGCTCAGGAATGCAAATGCAGGATTATTCCTTTTTTTTTTTTTTTTTTTTTTAAAGTGTCTCAGCTGGATTTCTGCACATCTTCTTTAAGTGGCTTAGACTGCAGAACAGTCTGATCTCCTGCTCTGGCACCTTTTCTCTAATGTTGTATTGAGCACTGCTGTACACAGCCTGGGAAGATTCAGAGTTTAATACTAGGCCCTTTGCCTACAGAAGTCTGAGGGCGGTGGAAAAATCATCCTCAGGGATACTCAGGGAAAAGGCATCCTCGGGGAGCCACGGTGTAAGTGGTGCAGTCCGCAAACACCAGCCGTTCCAGTGGGCTGCGTGACGCCAAATGCACAGTGACACGCAGGAGGGGTGTTGGTTGAATGTCTGATCTCCAGAGTGTGCTCACTCAGTCTTCCCAGCATTGAAATACGGGCTCAGAAATACTGCTTGGGTCACACTTTGCATATGCGTTTTCTCTAAGTGTTTTCATCTTATAAGGAGATGCTTGGTAAAGCCAATGCAAATTACATACCCATCTTTCTTCAGGAACAGAAGGAGAAAATAATAGAATAAGGGATTGGGTGTTTGCTTTGGCTTCCAGCGCAAAGTGTAAGTGGCTACTATAGCAATGTGAAGCAGATTTTAGTATTTCTTTCTGTTTAGCAGATAACCAACAATGGCAAACGTGGCTGTTTCATGTACAAAGCAGTGTGGGGAGCTGAGGAAAGCAGGAGATGGAGATATCTTAGACGACGGCAGTGGAAATCTCTGCTATAAACATCAAGCTAGATGCTCAAAGTCGCTTGCACCTTACTTAGCTAACAGTTTTTCAGTCCCTGTAGAGCAGGGATGCGGCTCAGAAGCCAGAGCTGCAAGTCTGACTGAGAGAGCAAAGTCAAAAGTACCCAGCACAAATCAGATCACAAGCATCTCATTTGGAGTTTCTCAGCTGAATGCATTGGGCGGGGAATAATACAAGATGGCTATACTGAAGGCTGCAGTGGCACTGCCATGTTATTCAGACAAGCGGCTTGCAAAATTTCTTCCTTTCTACCTTTTATCCTTGGGAATCGTGTTCTCGATGAACCTTTTGGTTTATTAATGCTCATCATTATCTAAATTGCTTTTTGCCTTTCAGCTTTCATTGCCTCTTCTTGTAGGCGGTGTTCATAGGAACTTCTTCCAGGGAGTAAAAAATGATGAGTAACCCTTTGTTTGCCTTTCCATCTTCTCTTGATGTTAATAAGACATGAAAGGCAAAAATCTGAGACATCTGTTGTTTCTTTCAGCCATTTCCATAGAGACATTAGATAGCATTTCAAGCACTCAACTGACAAAACAACTCACCTTGTGAGAACACTCTGATTGATTAGATTGTTGCATTGCATTAGTTTTGTACAATATATGGAATAATATTTTTGCTCTGAGACTTTCTCCATTTTTTTGCATTAAAACAGTATTTTCACGTTGGTTTATGGTATTTTACCATATACAAGTAACAATATGCTTGGTATTTGGAATGTGCAGGAATTTAGCTAAAAAGAAGGCAATTAAGCCCCAAAAGAATCTTCTGATCAGACCCGGAGACGTTGTTAATGCATGATTTATCATCTACTTTAATTAACAAGCCAGAACATAGAAACAGCAGACAAATAAAAACCACTGGCAGAGTAAGAATATGACATATACTACTTCTGGTGATATAAATAGAGAGATGATATATACTACTTCTGGCAATAGAAATAGTATAGATTTTCATCCAAGGAATAGAGCAAACTTCACTTCATTAAAATAGGGTGAACCAAGAATAATTTTAAAGTCAAGATGGTTACTGAAAACTAATTTTAGTGCGGCAGGCAGGATTTTTACCCCCAATGTTCACTCTACAGAGTTCTTGTATCATCCGTTTTGATAGGGAAGACACAGTGGAGTGTCCCATTGGCCAAAATGCTCCGTAGGGGCAATCACTGGCGGATGCACTGCCCCATGAGGTCCTTCTCCGTGTTCACTGTCTGTGATTCTCAGTTTCAGACTCTAGTGGGAACTTGTAACATTTTAAAAGGCCATGCAACACTGAGAAGCTCCAGGGCAAACCTCAGCTCCAGCCAACCCATGCAGCGAGCTCATTCGGGTGGCCAAGGGCTTGCAGAAATGAATTGCTCTGGGTAGGCTCCAAGAGCAGGGAGATCCTCTTAAATGTTAACAAACTCTTTGGGCCAAGTTCAGTGCCAGTAAAACTCCACTGCGAACAGTTTTTTTCTCCCTCCTGAACAGCCTTTTATAAGTTTCTTGGAATGTCTAGTGCAAGATTCATTACACAATTTCTTTATCTGTGTTTATAGCATGGTCAGTAACAGAGCTTGAGTGAGCTGTAGGAGCTGCCCTGTGGTATCGCAGATCAGCAAAATGAAGGGTGTTGCAAAGGATATGTTTCTTTGGTACCTCATGATGAACAGTTGGGCAAGTGGGAGAAAGTTTGTCTGATATTTTTGTGGAAGTAAATTTGCTTACTGCTTGGTCCCTTTACTTCTGCCTTGTTGAAGGACTTCCAGAAATGCTGGTTAACGTGGTGAGGATATTTATGGCAACTTTGAGTTTTTTCTCTGTCCCTAAATTCTTACAGAGCCCAGTTTTCTGCTGGCATGAATTGATAGAGCTCCACAGGATATAATAATGCCATCGTGATTTTTATCAGCAAAATACCTGGCATAATGATCTTAGCATAGCAAGCATGGTCAAGTGGTGTAACGTAATTCAACACCATCTAAAGAATGCATGTGACAGCTTTGTTTTGCAGGAAGGGAGTAGAAGGACTTGTTGGAAGCAGAGCTCAAATGCCCTTTAATTCAAGGAACTAGCATCTGACCCTAATTATGTAGTGAAAATGGAGGTAGTGTAAGCACCAGAAAACGGACAAGCCTGCAACTGGAACAAAAGCATCAACAGCTGTTGAGCTGTATACAAAGTTCAACTGAGAGAGAAACAGACAGACAGACAAAGTGGCTCCAGTTGCACATAAATACTTGATGGAAAATGTGTTGAGGAAGCAGGGCAACAGGTTATTTCTCATAAGCAGCAAAATTGCTTAATATAAGTGAAATGAATTACCCTTCCTGTAGAAATTAATTATGAAGGCAACTTTACAGAGCAGTGTAATAAAGATGTAGGCAAAATAACAGTGGCATTGAATTCAAAAGCTAGGCATAATGAATGGTCTATTAACATGCATATCATCAGTACCAATAGACCTTGGCTGTTGTATAGTAACGTACTTCAGTTTCTAACTAACTGATTTTATTACTTAGTTTGACATCATGTTAGTTGTTTATCAAAGAACAAGGTCTAAAATAGCACTGCGAGCTCCAGGAATAACTTACCAAGAAGTAACTTTTTGTATTAGGTGACACTTCATTAGATTTCAGTGTGCTCTTTCCTTAACATTTCTCCCATGATAAACACCTGTCCACATAAAAATCTGACTATGTTCGTGTTTCATAATGAAATTAGAAACACAGAGATACTTGATCCTATGTAGCTAAGACTTATTTTTTTTTACCCAATCTGATAGATCACCCCATCTTCTTAGGGGAAAAAAAAAAAAAAAAAAGGCTTCTTTGCTATTGTCGTTTATCATCACATAACACATTGTAATTGTTTAAAGATTACTTGTTTAAAGGGACTATTGGGAGCAAATGCTGTTAAAGTATTTACAGATGAGCAATATGCAGACCAGATACCTGTTAACAGGCAATTTATGACATTTCCAGAGTGGTATAAGACTATGTGGAGTAACTTCATTTGTAGTGGGGAATATCAGATTCTCTTTCAAGCAGTTACGTTCACATGCAGTTTTACCAGCTCATCTCTCCTCTTTGCACGATACCATAGAAGAGAGAGTATCCGACCAGATGTATCAGTGGAGGGAGAGTATCTTTCACAGACTGGTTGAGGTTGAAGGGAACATCTGGGAGTCATCTTGTCCAACCTCCTTACTCCAGCAGGGTCACCTAGAGCCAGTTGCCCATGACCATGTCCAGATGGCTATTGAGTATCTCCAAGGATGGAGGCCCCACAACCTCTCTAGGCAGCCTGTGCCAGTGCTTGGTCACCCTCACAGTGAAAAACTGTTTACTGATATTCAGAGGGAACCTTCTGTGTTCCAGTTTGTGCCTGTTGCCTCTTGTCCTGTCACTGGACACCACTGGAAGAAGTCTAGCTCCATCCTTTTCTTTCCCTTCCATCAGTTATTTATACACGTTGATGAGTTTCCCCTGATCCTTCTCTTCTCCAGGCTGAACAGTCCCAGCTCTCCCAGCCTTCCCTCATGTGTGAGGTGCTCCAGTCTCTTAATCGCCTTAGAGGCCCTCTGCTGAACTGTCTCATTAGTATGTAAAAAAAAATATACTTCAACACTTAAGAATCAGTAATTGATTGTTAAATTATGCAAAATTTTCCATCTGAAGCCAAGAAAATTAATTTGGGAACTGTAAGAGGGACTGCCAGCTCTTCGGTTGCAGAGTTGTTATTTGCAGAGCTACCGTAGAGTTTGTGTTTTTAATGACTCAGGTCACTGGTGTACATCTACAGCAAAAAAACATGTTACAACTGCTTTAAAGAAGTGGTGTGGTGCCTCAGTCAGTGGCCCATTCCTTCCCTCAATCTGAGCGAAACAATTCTCAGATACTCTGAGTGAACACAGTAATGTAGTTTCTAAGAAGAAACAGGTCACACGAAAATCTTTCTTGCAAAGACATTCCCATACAAACCCTCTTCTCCTCCCCTCTGGCAGCCCATTTTATTCAAAGAGCTACAGAATAAACCAGAGGGGAACCCCAGAGGTGCATATACAAGCCACTGCAACAACCGGTGAAGCATATCCGCCTCAGTGCAATACCGGTGAAACGCGGTCCCCCATCTTAGGAAAGAGGTCTGGAGAGCAACTCAGTTTCTAGTTTTCCAAGAGCATGGTATTTGTCCCTGCCAAGCTAGAAGCAGCGGAGATCTCGTATTTTGCTGGTAGGAACACAGTGAGTCACTCCTGAGCTATTTATTATCTCTAAATATGTGTCCTTGCACATGTTGGCAGGTGTTCCCATCTCAGTGAGTGAAACCCAACACCTGTCTGTGCTTGCAGACAGAGGAAGCACCTATTTCAACCAAATTATACGAGGTAAGCATCCATAAAGTACGATGTGCTGCTATGAAGGGCGGGTACTTCTAATTTGCCTAGTTATATTTTATAGTTGCAAATTTAATACGCGGGATTGTTAATTACGGTATAATTAGAACATTTTAAAATGCCATGCTAAATACTTAATCTTCTTCTGATTTATCCTCCAATCAGTTTGTGTCTTTTTTTTTGTGCAGATAGATAGACATGTTTGCCATCCTAGATGGGGCTAACTAGCAAAGATCATGCCAGTGTCTCTAATCAAATGGTTAAGTTTTTCAAATGAGTTTATATTATGTGAGTTTTTTATTTTTAATCATACTTATACTCCAGTTTGAATGTGTGTTGATTAGTTAGTTGTCATCTTAGGGAAACAAGAAGTGCTTATATTTAGCCACATATATTATGCTAGTCATTATTCAGCACTGATTGGTTTGATGGAAAAATATACATTACCTCAGCAGATAAGCTGCTCAGTCTTATCCATTGTGTTAATTATATACTCAAATAGCTACTGCCATTTCATTTTTGGGGGAGTTTATTAACAGTTTATCTGTGCTGTGATTATGTAGTTTATTCTTCCTTGTCCCTGCCTCCCCCTCCACCCCCCAAAATATTTCTGTTCTGAAAGTGGTAAACATATGGCTGTAGTCATGCCCTGAGGGTAACTTCAGCCTGTAGTCACAGTTGTTTCCATAAGCTAGCTCTCCTCAACAGGAGGACGATGACTCCTCAAGAGTTAATTTAGGCTTTGCAGGGACTAATGGATGCCACCGCTTCAGAAGAGAACATCCTTCTCTCCCAGCTGGAGGAGATCCGTCCACTGCTCCCTTCTTTGCTGTTTGTTGTTGGAGATGTTGGCATTTTATTTACATATGAGAGAGAAGATTGCCTTTGTGTTCATTAAAAGATCGAGTAACTTTTAGCCTAAATGAGGAATAGGAATATGCACATTCCAGCATGGATAACAACTACATCAAATTTCTGATTGTAGTACCTATTCGATAAGGTACCAGACTCTTCCCTTCTGCATGTACAATTATGTGCAGTGCTCTGTTAAATAGCTAATTTATGAGAAAAAAATTATATTCTATAAGGATGAATAGATAAGGTTCACAATCTACTGTCTCTAGATGATTCCAGGCCAAAATCATTCATTCATTCAGTAATTGTTTCCAATTCCTAGCTCTTGACTCTAGATTCTATGAATGTAGGAGTTATGTGATTAATCACCAGCATCAGTTTCAGTTTGTCATTCTGTGATATTTTCAACTTGCAAAGTCCATCTGTGCGAGTACTCATCAAAGTCCCATCCAAGAGGAGAACAGGCATAAAGCGTGTTCTTAACTATGAAAAGAAATTGCAAAACTGATAGGCAAGCTAATTATTAGTAAGATTCTGCACAAGTACAACAGTCTGAGTTACACATACATGTTAGGAACTGTTCATTTTCATCAGCTTCAAGCATTAGTGAAAACAATGGGAGATGTCCAATATCTCACTAAGATCTATCCAAAGGGAAGAGAAAGAAAGTTAAACCTCTCAGTATTTTTCTTTATCTTCCATTTTCTATATAATTATCATATTTTATACAGTGGTTGGCTACTGTGAAATTGAGCATACCAGCCAGATTCTCATCCATTTCAGCTCTGAGTTCTTTGTTACTTGTTTTTCTCTTACTGTTTGATACAGCCCCAACTGCATGGTTCCCTTCACGCTGTCTGCTATGAATGTCTTTTCTTACTCACCTCAGCATCTATTCCTGTAGGTATTACGATGGAATATCTGTGGAGCAAAGGATACAGTGAAAACAATGATTCTTTTAATTTTTGGCTATTTTAGTAGCTACTTAAACCTGTCAACATTATTCTTGTTCCACCTTGTGCACTGCTTATTGGACTGCAGATATGTTTTGATGTGGATGGATGCGATTTTATAAAGATCTCTCACAAGACTGAAGCCACTCTAACACCAAACGTTGATCTTAGGCAAATTCTGAACGCTTTATGTGCTTTTTTTCCCCTTTAGCTTTTGTTCATCTTTATTATGTTTGTGAGGATAATGGAAACCTCTGGTCACAAAAAGTGCAAGAACGTTATATAAGTTTTAACAAGCAATATAAGTTTTAACAAATAAAGAAATACTTGTATTGTTTGTCTGCACACAGCTTAAATAGACAGGGGCAGCCCTAGTGAAAAGGTATACACGTATATATATTAAATACATTGTCAGTAGGGACAAGTTGGTAAAAAGCCGCAGTCGGCAACATGAACATTTGGAAAAATTCCAAAAGATGGTGAGCAAATGCCTCCTGAAAAATTACCAGAAATTGATAGTAGCAGGAAGAACTGACGAGCAATGAATGTCCCAAACTACCTTGTGATTAGGAGAGTTCACATACAGGCACAAAAGAAATTGCCTCTCTGGGAACGGCATCATCATTTCAAAAGTACCCAGCTCTTTGGCACTGCCCTTCCTGTTCTCTCTGGATACGAACATAAGATCTGCTTTGTTCCTAGATGAGGAACGCCTAGAGGCATGTGGCTAGTCTGTTGGCAAGAGTTTGAGGCTATCTTGTTTATCACCTGTTCTTTCTCTTGCATTTTGGCACCAACTCTCCTTCTGGAAATCTTACAGAAGAATTGACATTTCTGGGGATGTTAAATCCTTAGAGCATAGGTGGATCCATTAGCAAATTTAGTAATGGAGTTTGATTTTTCTGTTGTCTGCTAACTTAGAAAACTTGGTTAACAATTGGTTAATATCTTTGACTAATAATATTGTAGTGGCATCCATCCTACTATTGCAACCAAAAAGGTCTGCAACGGGGACAGCCTTGTTTTAAATGATTACTTTTCCAGGTATTGTAACTTGATGTAGGTCTAAGTGAATAATAACAATAAGAACAATGATGAAGCCGCAATATAGAAATTATGGAAGGGAATTCTTTTGACAGAGGCATAATACTTTAATTTGAATAAACAAATTAATGGAAAAATCATCTTACTGCCTCTGCAGATATCAAACAGATTATATGCCCTGTTCTGGCTGTGTACAACAGACAGAAAATTGTTGGAAGATGAAGATATCCGGTGTCTTGGCATGGTGTAGGGATAACCAACCCTACAATGACTCTCTTGCAAATCCTGCTATTTTGCTGCATGAAAGAAATTGGTTTGGAAATGGAGGGGGGTGATATCAGCAATGGGAAGAGAGGCTTGGAATGAGACCTGTGGCTGAAGGGAAGCCCACAGGCAGCCCAAGAAAGGATGGTGAAAAGTGAAACACTGGCTAAACTACTTGGACTTAAAGTGGGGTCTATTTGAAACAAAGGTCAGCCCAGAACTCTAAGGGCCTGAACAGGACTACTGTGTTCCTTCAAATGGAGGCCTTTATTGATGTGTGACTTTATTTGTAGTTTTTACGTTCAGCTTCTGGTTACAGACACAGGCTCTGGTTGACTCTTTTCCACCAGGCTGAAAAGCCCTCAAGTATTGAGGATTTTCTCCTGTGAAATTAACATAATCAAATAATTTATTTTCCTTTTTCTCAATTAAAAAGATCGAAGGTTTCAGGTCTGTCATTGCAAAGCACTCTCCTCAAAACTTAGTCCATTTTTTTTCTCTTGTGCTTTCTCTGTAAATGTCTCTGTACCATCTTTGGAAGAACTGGATACAGTAACTTTATTTTGGTCTTGTCAATGTCTTAGAAGAATTTTTTCCCCTGCTATCAACGTACATACCATTCTTTCGCTGCAGTACCTTACTGGCAGCACGAATGTAATTACTTGCACTTTTGCCTCCCACTTCCTCTACAGAGTCTTCGTTTTCCAAGATAATTTCCCAACCTTTGCATATGACTCCACCTCTAGGAGCATGGATTTATAACTTTGCATTTGGTACAGTTAAATGTGTTTTGTGCTGACTAGTTCCAAATAAGCTGACTAGCTTATGAACTTGCCCGCGTGGCCTCCTTTGCCTTACATGAGCATACCACACTTGTGAGACACCAGTATAGCTCACATGGATCTCCTGGCTTCTTTCCAGAATGCTACACGTGTTAGTAACTACCTTTAGGACAGATATGCTGTAAAGCATCAATATGGAGTCTCTTCACATTTTAAAGGTTTACTAGGTCAAGACGAGAAGACTAGGGGATGCAGTCTACGAGAAAGGAGGCAGAAGGACTGAGCAACTCTTTGTAGTGGTCTTTTTCCTTTCCTTCCCAGATATTTCTAACTAATGTTGCCACGTCTGTGGCAATGCTGTGTTTTCTGACCTGCCTGCCATGGTGAATGATGGGTGTTTGCCAAAGAAGGAGAGAGGCAGGCGTATGAACTGTACCTTTGACCATGCAAATCTGAAGATAGCTGCCACTCAGATGACCGCTAGTGAAGCTCAGCAAAAAACAGAGACAGAAACAAATTCTACAATGCACTGAGTGTCAGTCTTGGGATAAGCTGGGTAAGGTAACCTGTTCTAATACATGACTGGATTCCCTCCTTTTTCACACATGGATCATCAGAGAACAGCACAGAAAAGAACTGTGCTCTTCTGAGGTGAACACAGTGGGGTCCCTGTCAAAGCCCTCTGCCCTCATGCTGTTCCAAAGTTGCGATTAGGTGCTGGACACTGGAACTGGCATGCAGTTGTTTCCCTCTGATCCTCACAAACAGTAATGCAACACTCCAACTCAGTTTTTTTTTTAAACCTTTTAGCTTTCTTTATACCACGGTACTCAAATAGCAGCTTTATGTCCTCCCACCACTCCTCTGGGCAGCGTAAGGACCCTCAGTGGAAAGCTGCCCTATGCAAAGCGTGCAAGAAGGCTTATTAAAAATGCATGTACCCGTAGCCGTGAGGGGAGTGATGCAGGAGGGCCTCTTCCCGGCTCACGGGGCACCCGGTGGGAGACCCCTGCCCGGGGTCTGGAGGGAAGGGCACTCACGGCCTGTCCGTGCCTGTGTGAGGGTGGCTGGCGCGCTGACCACGCCAACGGGGTTACGGGGACATATGTCTGACTGGTGACCTGTTGGTGTTTTTTTCCCCCTCTTACTCCCTCGTTAAAACCAGAGCAGTCCTCTGAGACCCTGC